>NC_134204.1:36955855-37018355 GCF_964188355.1 Buteo buteo
AGTAAGTAATTTCAACTATGGCAAAGTGACATGTTTTAACTTGACATTTTGTTAAAGGATGAGTACCCTGCAAAGCTCATAAAAGAGTGAAGAGATTCAGTGGAACATTAAGATTTACTATATATACTCAATGCCACTGTCACTCCTGTGCAAAACACGTCAACCCGGAAATATCTGACTCAACAGCCCTAAGGTTATTTAGAATAGAAAGTGAGATTTTCACATGCTTCACTTTGATGCCATGAGAGCAGCTGCATTAAGTTCTCTCAGTGGTTTTCAAAACCCAAATAAAATGCTTGCTCTGTGTTTTAAAAGTTACTGTGCAAATGTGTGCCACCCACCCAGTCTGCAATAGCTTACATTCACCATTTTCAGAAAAGATAAACACAGCAGAGAAGGAAATGATAATATAAAAACAGCTTGGCACGTGAAATGAGGAAAAGCATTGTGGACTTATCTGGCAAGACAAAGCACACAAATGTTATTTTGTGAAATTAATAGCATCTGAAATTATACTCCCATCCCAGTACTCTTCCCCCAACCTCATGCCCAAATTAAAGGTATTTTATCTAATTCTCAGTTCAGAGGTTGCTGAAAGTGGTAAGTCACAGCTGTGTTGACACTGAACTTCTTGAACACAGAATACCAACGTCACACTGACACACTTTGCAGATGCTTCGTTACAAGCAGCACCAGACACTTGATTTGAAATACCTAACCTAGCTGTAAAACAAACTGTTAATCTCCAGCCTCTTCTCCAGTTAAAGTCTTCTTTACAGTTCTGGAAACACACCAACACCTTGCTATGTTTATGCTAAACTTATCTGCATTTTGATTGGAATTTGACAGTGACCAGTGGTTCAACTTAATGGTACCTCTGACACTGCTGAGAACAGGCCCCACTTACTCATCGTTTTAACTAGATGCTCTCTTTTTGTTCCCACAGAAATCTATAACATAGTGACCTTCAGTTTAAAATACAAACTAATTAACTATCCTTTCTGTTGAAAAATGTTGGTATACGGTTGATATCTGACTTGCCTGGAGAACTTCAATTATGAACAGACAGTTTTCCTTGCAACACAATAGACAAAAAAAGCACTGGACGTCAAATTCTGCACACAGCTAAATAATACTGATATCTGCTATAAAGAAGCATTTGCTTTGTCACACTTTGTTTCAGAAAATTGTATTCTCAAGGCACTCTTCTTCAGTCAACAAAATTACAACGACCTATGTAGGTGAGTATACTGTAATTGACTAGAATGGAAATTACAGCACTGCTGCAACATCTGCACAATAACTTCACTTCTGAAGACTGCGAGCATTTCATCCAGTTCCTGATAAGCCACTTAAAATTTGTGCTGGAGCTAGAAGCATTGGCTTCAACAACTTGCAAAAACAAATGACAAAATTTAGTACTTTAATCATAAGTTTAATAATTACAGCAACGTCTGAGGTTTTACCTTCACAAAGACACTTTCTAGAATACAGCTGTCTAAGACGACAATGCTGACTTCTGCCTCATGTTCTGAGTAGTTTTATGATAGTCAATGACTATCATATGTAGAACTTACTGCAAAGCTCTAGCAGCACTATGTTTCTTACAGAGCTGACCAGCAGCCATATTTCACCCCAATTAGGAAGCAGGGACCATGTTTCTCGTAACTGTATTACAATAAGCCAACTCAAAAGCCTACACTGCAATTCAGCTAACATTTTTTAAATCTTTACTTTGTTTTTTTAAATATTTTAAACTATGGGGTTTTGTACGCTCTTGGGGCCAGGGATGCCTACATTTCTAGATGGCAATTTCCGTATCTACATTATGGTAGTAGAAGAAAAAATATCCTGAATTCCAACCTAGAGAACATAATGGATAAGAGCAATATATGTATTAAAAAAATAGAACATATTTTATTTGGTACCATGGAACCAGTGACAGTTTTGCAGTTTTTTACAGTGAGTCTCAGAAAGCATAAATGGTTTAACAATGGATATTATTCGTAATTCAAAATGAGAGTCCTCATCAATCAATTACATACTTAAAAATATAAAGAGAAGCTATGTACACTAGATGATACCTGAAATGATTACAGATAATATTGCAAAAATCCATTCAGAGTAGGTAAAGTAAGATACAGGTATTTTTAAAGATGAAATTATTTGGAACTCAGATCATTTTAAGGACTGCAGAGTTAGCTTCAAGGGAAATACTTCTCAAATGGACTACTACTATGATTTTCTATAGATATGTCCAGACTCTGTATTATGGTGGTTGCATAGATACATTATTCATGTACTTGATTCATTAAAAAATTATTTACAAGGATGGTGTATTATTGTAATGTGGAGTTTTTGCATGGAGGCTGGGGTGCATTATGACTTTAATTCAAGGGAGGAAGAGAAAGGATTACAGGATTCATAAAAAGCATGTAGACGAGATTCAGACTGGCACACAGTGTGTGATAAAAATCAAATATGGAACATAATGGGACATATGGAAACATATCTTTTGTGCAGGGAAGGATGAATCACAAGTTCACAGCTGGAATTTATGTGGATCCTTATTTAGTGGAGCATCTGTAGCCACTGTTTAGCTACATTCCCACATCAACAACAAAACGGTGCCACAGAAGAGAACACATGCATCAAGCTCCAGCTGGTATCTGCGCCCACCACTCCTTTCTTTTCCCTGAAGCCACATTTAGTCAGTTTTCTTTTTACAGTTTGTGGGTGCATAAACATGCATATGCAAGTCAATGGGTAGAATCAAAATGCCACACCTGACCACTGCTGAATTCTGGAAGGGATGGGGATGTAGTATAGAAGAGATATGTTCAGAAAAAAACCCAGTCATTTAAAATCAGTCTCATGTCTATATCTTTACTTTATGCATTTTACATATTTACGTACTTCATGTACGTTACATGTTAGAAAAGTTCTATTTCAGTTTGGTATCATTGAAAAAGGGTTTTAAAAATGCAAATTGAAAAATCATAGAAAACATGATTTATATAGGTCTATTTGGAGAAAACCAAATTTCAACTTCATAATTATAAAACTGCATATACATTGAATTGCTTTAACAGTTTCAGACCTGACTTTTAGCTTCCCAACATTAGCGAAAAGCAAAATAAGAATGTGGACAAAGACATCATTTCATGTCTAAGCAACTTTCATGCAAAAGATACATAAATACCAACTAAAGATGTTTAAAGTGGGATTAGTTTTGTTTTGGGGATTTGTGATGTTGTTTTACTTTTAAAGATCATTGCTGACTATGCTATGAGTTAAATAATTTCCTTCCACTGCCTTCTGAAAGATTTCCATAATGAAGATATAGATTAATGAAACATACATTTTTATGCAAGAATAAAATTGTATTTTAAACTAAAAATACACCCAGCACTGAGTTATCAGAGGATTATTTTGTTTAAACAGCTAGCATATACCACACAGTCTTTCTTAAATGTGTAATTAAAATTTTGAAGATCCTAGATTTTAACGGTCATACTTCTACAAATACTGCATAATTTGAAACTAGTATACAATGCTCTAAAATTTGGGGAAGGAATTAGAGCATTACTTCTACAATTATTTCTTCACTTAACATGTATTTTAGATGTGCTCCATCACGGAACAAGCAAAACACAAATTACCTCTTCCTGAGGAAAGACTGTAGGAAAAGCCCCCAGACTAGTTCTGTGATTATAGACTATATTTGTATTGATTCCAGTGAGACCAGGACTACACACTTAAAATAAAAATTTTCTAGTGTTGTAAAGTATTCTTTTCCTACAGAAACCTTTTCAGCAGAAGAGTCTGAGATACCTTGGTTTTGACCTGTGACCGTGTGCTGACAGGCTGACTACCTCCAACAAGCTTTCACAATGAAAAAAAATAGATATTCTTCTAAATAAATTGTCAGGTAAGTCTGATGATGTAGGAAACTTCACTAACTGTTTTTACCGTTGTCTGAACATTTTCCCATGTTTTTGGTTGTGTTCTGAAACCCAGCTTTTACTTCTCTCCTTAGACAATCAGATTGAGAAGCCACTAATGAAACTACCCTCATTAACAAGAAAATACAAACGTATGTATGTACTTCAATTTTTCCTCAATTTTTAAGGAAAAGAAAACAAAAAATGCCATTTACAGTAAGTGCTATGCCAAAACTGCAGGGGTAGCATTTTTCTTGGAATGAAAATTCACTTATCATGAGGGAGATTCTACATTTGTCAAGTTCTCGTAATAACTTATCTTTGAATTGCTAAATACTAATTTAATATTACAGCTTACGCAACCAATTTTTATTTTTTTTTAATATTTAAGGGAAGACAGTGTCTTCAGAATGCTCTACCAAAAGGTAAAAAAAAAATACACGCTTTCAAGTGAATTAAAATGTTTCAGTTGTCTTTCTCATTTATCCCTGCAGAGAAAAATCAACATCTCAGTAGATTCCAGAGCAATATTTCAGGAGGTCTTGCAAAATAGTGTAATAATATTCTATTTAGATTACTTTGTCTTTTGTGTTTAAAATGATTTTGTATTCTAGGAAAGAGAGAAGCAAAGTAGGAAGAAACTGGAAATTACACATGGCACAAGACAGTCAGCCATATATATTTCTTAATGTAAAACAGTGTTTACTATTCAGCTATCACTATTCTAGCAAAAATCCAGCATTTTTTTTAAAGTAGAACAATTATAAGAAAATGTAATAAGTAAAATCTATGATAATGAGATCCCATGTCAGACAGACAGATGCCATACCTTATTTCTATACATGAACAAAAACATATATGGTGAGCTCAGGGTTTTTTTTTTCCTAGCAGAAATGAAGTGATTGATAGCCTCCAGGATAAAATTTATTTTCCTTTAACAATCTGATCATTCTTTCTCATTCCCGCTCTCTCTTCCCCCCCGCCCTGAACTGAACTTTAGCATTGCATTAACAATGGACTGGTGGATAGGAGGATCTATTAAAATGAGTAACTCACTGCGTAAGGTACTTTTCTTGCAGTATGCTCCATCTGCATGAAGCCAATGTTTTGGTGTGCTGTCTGCTCCTGTAACCAGTTCTCTCCCAGATATCAATGAAGCTGTGCATACATTTTATTTTTTTATGCAAATTATGGCTTTGGAGAGGTCATGCCTCAACACCATTGAATTAATAAGCAGCCAATCTGTGATATAAAGAACATATTTATAATCATCAATCACCTCTCAGATTATTACATTGTTTGCAGAACATTACAAAAACCGTTAAGTATCAGGCATTTCTTCATGGCATTCTGCATAAAGATGCAGCAAAGCATATGAATAAATCTATTTTGGGGGAAGCTTGTATAGAGAGTACTTTTCCTGCTATCTTTAAGAACACCAGCAGTTAAAGAGTGAGCTGTTTCATAAAACTGTTTGTACACCGATGTTTGAGTTATACTTGAGGGACATGGTAATTTAGAAAACAGATTTTTGTTTAAGGTTTTGAATACTAAAAAACCCCACCCCAAACCCTGATAAAACTCCATAAATAAATTATATTATATTTAATCTTGAACCACAAATAGAATCCTTACAATTTGTAGCACAAATCATAAAGTTCTTATACAGCTGTTACGTTTTTCCTGGTTTAGAAACAGTAAGCCAGAAGTTGTTTTTGCTTTTCATACCTGCTCTCCACAACCCCTTCTTCTGTGCATTCTAATTTAAAAGAAAAACTAATATTAGATAAAGCAACACATAATTTGACAGCCTACCAGTTAAATTCTGACAGGGTCAATAAAATGAGAGCTTGCAGGAGTCCCAGATGAGGAACACTTTCATGAATGCCTCCATTGTGTAAACTCTCCGTATATCCTGCCTGCAAATGACAGTCATATGCCACCAGCTGCAGGAGGCATTCCAGCAATGTCAACTGCTGTGGGGCATTAAGGCAGGGTAGATGAGTTGGTACTTCTTTATATTTTTCCCTGGCTAGAGCGAGGGCTGTCACGCTTAACTCATTTAAGTGTTATTTTTCTAAAGACTATGATGTTTATTTAGAAATGTAAGAAAATATATAATTAAAACCTTCCTAATGGAGCTCCTCATTTTAATAGTAGATTTATTATATAAAGCCAGCTGGAAGTAATTATTTTTTTCCTTGCATACTCTTCATTAGTTTGTACCTCCCTCCTCCCCAAGACATCTATTTCAGATGTTCTTATCAAATTTATGTATTTTAAAAAGTCAACTGTTCAGGGAAAAAACAGCCACTAAAAGTTACGGTAGGAAATGTGAAAACCCCAATGTCCACTACTGAGAAATACAGCTGCGGCCACTTCTGAGGAGACTGTTTTCCTATAATGAACTCCATTTTACAGATTGCCATAAAATTTAAGATTTAGAGAATACATGCTAGAAAAAAAAAATACTTGGCACATTTTTAATGAAGAACTAAGTCTGGACACAGTGATACAGGTCTGTGGTATTAATTGTTTTTAAATAACTCACTGATGTCCAAGCTGATTATTTTTTGTCTACTAAGTCTGTGTAGAAAAAAAAAAGTGTTCAAGCATTCTGTGAGTTTAATTTTCCCATTTTTCTTGATATTTATTTTGTCAAATAAACACAAAGCTCATATTTGAGATATAGGAATACAAATATACTGAGGGCTCCTTTTTAAATATTAGCAATGCCTTGGTTAAGAAATTGTACAAAGCAGAGATCAAACTGAGATGCTTTTCAGCACCTTCCATGTGATAAGCCAGGGCATCACACATTTTTATCATGCCCTTGCATACAGACGCACTGAAATACAAAACACTGAACTCAGCACCTACATTCAGCCATCCTTGGAAGGGATGTTTCTCCTTTCTGCCCCTCATCTATTCCTGTAGTCCCTTATAATCAAGATTGTTTTAATTATTCAATTACTACCAAGAAGAGTTTTTCTTTTAATACATGTTCAGATATATACAGAGGAAAAAAAAAAAACCAAACAACTGTAGGGAAAGAAAAATGAGGAAAGGCATAAATAAATAAAGGATATCAATAATGATCTATCATAAAATGACATTTTGCCGTTGTACTTCCGCAGGAGCTGTAACATCTCACAAGACATCCCTCTGAAAGCAGCAATAAAACTGCAGTACAGTACACAAGGTCTTGTATTCTGTGCAGGCAAAGGGCAATGAATATGCTAAAAAGAATCAATCTGCATAAAAAGCTCTGACAATAACATCTTCAGGTTGGATTGGGTTTATATATTTTTTTTTTATTAATGAGAAAACAAAAATATAGAACACTTTGGGAAGTCAAATTTTTATGTGAACTAGAATAATTCATTTCAAAATGCTACTTTATTGATTAAATTACCTTTTTCCTACTGTGTTGCTACATTTCCTATGGAAAAGTTGGCAGTTCCAGTTAGCAAGGAGTCTGGTAAACACTTCTCTTCCAATTTAGTTTCATGTTGAATTACACTGCCCAAATTTCATTTTGAGATTTCTGGTTCAAAAAATTCAAACCTTCAGAAGCAAACTGGAAGCAACCATAATTTTGCACTGGCTTCCAGGGTAACCCACAAAAAACTGAGCTTTCAGTAACTTACTTACACATGAAATCATACACAGACCCATAATGTCTAAAAGCTCAGACTTGACCAGAGACATTAACAGAGAATCTGGTTTGATTTCTGGATTGTGACAAAACAGGAAGCCAGGTTTACATTTCTTTAAGAAAGTGCATTGCCTAACCTTTTTTTTTTTTTTTTTTTTAAATTATGTTCATCTCCTTAGCGTCTAAATAATAGAAAAGACTAAAATACACAAGAGCAACTTCTTTACCACTGCAGAATCTTGTCTTGCAAAATACCTGCACATTTAGCTTCATAAAAGTTACACACATACAGAAGGCTTACAGAATTGAGCTCCCAGTTACAGCTCACTCTGAAGGTTAATACAGTGCTATCTGTAATTCTGTGCCTAAACTATATGCTGTCCTTGATGCATGACAGGGCCTCCAATGACATGAATGGAAAACACATGCTCAGATCATGGTGAGGATATGATCCTTTATATTCTATTTTCCTCTCACTGGTACACACCAAATGTTGAATTGTTCCTATGAAAAGAACTACACTGTATGATATTTTCATTCAAACTGCTCAAAGGCAGAAGTATTGCATTTTAAAGTTATCGATCTTTAAGAAATACACTATGGGACACATGGAAAAAATACACAGGCAGAGAATTGGGTAATCTATCTCCTTCCCTGGAATTCTGGTTAAATAAAGTTTAAAAAGAACCACCACAAATAGACAAATTGTGTTCCTCAGGTTTGTGTCACTGTTCCCCAAGTTGTTAAAAATTACTGAGAAAAAGAAAAAGAATTAAAGCTTTTTTCAACATTAGTCACAGTAGGTATCACAAAAAAACAGAGACATTTACCACGCCACTCAGTTTCTTCTAGAAGGGGCATATTCCAAAATGCACAGGTAGGCAGACTGCAGCACCGATCTCTACTGATGTGTTTGTGTTGTGGTCCATTTCCAAATAAACATCATCTCAAGTATCACAGCAAGTTTACCTGCCCGTGACAGTACATTTCAGCTTTAATGACAGCCCTAGTGTAAATTTTCTCACTTTCCATAAAGCTTCTTAAAGTATCACTTATTATTCACTTTATAAGAAAAGCTTGCTGACTTCTGTGTTGTGCATGGGAGGGAATGGCAGGATCGTAATCGTGTCATTTCCTCTTCTGAACTCCCATGCTCTGTAAGTGGCAGATGACACTCTCTTCTTTCCTTTGCACAAGTCCACAGATACGCATCATCAGTAGAGGATGGGGATGCAATGGCTTCCCGAGAGAGTCAGAATAGCATCAATGGTACGATGTTGGCAAGTTCACACTGATCAAAGCAATTCTGAGATGCTCACCCTCCCGCCCCGCAAAAGACATGGCCTCTCTATGACAAAACGCTGTGTGACACAGCCGTACAAGTGGTACTATTTTCTTTGTCAGTGAAGGAAAATCATTTAGAAAACAGTTGTCAAGTATTGCAGTAAGGGAAAGAAGGCATCAGGGCATTACTATAATGAGCGGGGTAAGCAGTAACAAAGCAACAGATGCCTGTCCATAGGCTGATGTACAGTCTCTTATTTTGGACATTTGTTACACAGACTGATGTTAAGCTACAGAATGCATTTTGCCTCATTGAAAAACTGTATATAAATACATAGACTTTCATTTAATAAAACTGCTGTTTAAGTTTACCCCTTTCTATAAGAAGGCTGGGCAAAAAATAAAATCCCTTTAATTACAGTTTATCTAGATGCTGAAATTTTGTCATTATGCTCTCTTAATTATAGTAAAAAGCTGCATTAGTGATTCTCTTTCTGAACTAAAAGATTAAGAGACAGCAACAATGGAATTCTCCCTTTCTCCCTCTTCTCTGTTTCAGCCTTCTCTTTCCTGAGCCAGTATGATTCATCACCTCCTGGGTATACTAGGAGCCCCAAGTTTGGAAATTCTTCTAAACTGCGAAGAACCATTAGTTTACAAGGCAAATCCTTTTACAAAAGCACATGCACTATTGTTTGAGAAAAATAACTGAGCAAAGACAGCTATACACAGCATATGTTTTGAGCATTTCTAGAAAAAAAAGTAAAAGCTCTTTAAAGCTTTTGTTTCTGATCGTACTTTATGACGGCAGTTCAGTGAACAGAGTGTTCCTTTGCAATCAGCACAGTGTCACAACGACCTGGCAAATGCGAATGCTTTCACTATCACTACAGTCCCTGCAATCTTGCCTCAGCTGTGACCCATTCACTTTTGCCCCAACTTCACTAAGATGCCTTACTCAGCATCTAATTAGTTAGGGAAGATTTGCCTTGGCTCTTAACACTGACATGAGAGCAGGCAACTCTGGTGCTGTTATATACCAAATCTGTTCTGTCACTACATTAATCAAATCCCCATAAAACTATACATGAATAAGTAACTACTAAAATACAAAGTTGAAAAATAGAAAATAGAAAAAAACTATACATTTTAAAATGTTAAACACTAGTGCTTATTGCACAATATATTTGAGCATGTGCTTTAATATGTTTCAATGCTTCATGCATATTTTACAGTTTTGTGCATAAACATCTCAAAGTTAAGCAAAGATCTGACAGTGTTCTTAGCACATCATCAACTAAAATATACAATGGCACAAATATGTTCAAACATTGTGTGTATATATGTGCGAGATTAATATGTATAGCGAGGAACGGGAAACATTATGCTATGTTTTAGCTCTCCTGCAAATACTGAACACAGTAAGAGAAGCTATTGAGAGGGGTTTTTTTTATTTTTAATCATGTATCATGCACATAGCCATGTATCTGTCACTGCATGTACTTGTATGTCTAGTGCTATATGCCATACAAAACATCCTGTGCTTTTGTCACATAGAATATTTTCTAATGCCTCTATTCTGAGGCGCATCAGAAGCAGCACAAAATTCTCAATGCAAATATTTTTAATTTGCTAAAAGGACATGAACCATTACAGGTCTAAACTATGCTTTACCAAACTACCCAACAAAATTAAAGCAAGTGTCTGAAATGAGACAATGTAACCTGATAAAGCTTCTGAATTCATACTAGCACATGAACTTATTCATGAACAACAACAAAAAAAAACACCTGGGGTCAGCTCGTCTTTAAAATGGTGTGGTAAAAATATATATATTAAATAAAATTATTATGTTTGCTGACACTTACTGACAAAGGTGATTGTTAACTACCGTAAACTACAAAATGCATTTTACCATTGTTAATCTTCCTCCCAAAATGTTCATAATAAATCAAGGTATGGAATTATATAGCCTGTTGTCGAATTAAGTTTGAACTCTTTTTGCATGTACACCTATATTAAAAGAATAGTTATATGCTACAGTAAAACAGTTAAATACTTAATAAATGTTAAAATTGCATACAACCTCTATGACCAGCAACCCAGGAGCATTTAAAAAGCTTTCACCTTCAATCCAATAGACATTACACTACGCTCCTATTTTTAAGTACTGGTTCAATAAACAGTTTATGTGCCTATGTCTACATCAATGTTAGGAACTATCAGATTGAAGAATACAAGTGCAGCTCAAAACAGGCAGTGCACATTGTATACAGTTTAATATTTCTAGCAATATTAATGCATACCCCACATATTTTAAGTATTATTTAGTTTTCCTTGGAATAAGCATGCATTTATGCAAGGAAAAAAAAGTTGAATTTACTGTACCATATCTCTCGTGAACAGACGCGTCTATATTAATATACATCATTGATTTAATTTTTAGTTTTCTTGGCTTCCCGCTCACCTATCTAGAAGTGATTTCTCTGGTGATAACTAACACATCATGCTAATGAGAGAATCTAATGTACAATAGAGAAATGTCACTACTAATAATATTTGCATGAAGTTAAATAAAGCAACTGTAAGAGAATGTCAGACAGTTGTTCTTTAATAAGATACAGTTACACAATGAAATTATGTTGTTAATTTTGTTACATCATTGAGTGAATCCTAAATTACTATATAATGACGCACAGATCCATTTATAATTCTGATATACTGCTTTTTCACTCTCACATTGAAAAAAACGTCTGGAAAGGCTATTACCTTTTTATCTGAAACGGATTAAACATGCTTCTTTCTTAACAAAAAGGTACATGGCTCTGGCATTTTGTGTCACTGTGGGTTACAGCCATTTCTCTTACGGTCTCATTTCTGAAATGACTTAAAAGTATTTTAGAACATTACAGCCCTTAAGGTAACTGGATGAAGAAAAATGACATTTCTTATTCTGACAAATGCACAAAACATTTATGAAAGCAGACAATCACAAAAGCCTGCTTTTTTTAATCAGTCAAATCCAGACCTTCTTTTCTGTTGTTAACAACTCCTTGCCAGAACTAGAATGGGCAGTGGGTGCCCTGGACTTAACCAGATGAGCATGGAAGAGAAGCCAAGGGTTTCTGCTCATTCTCGACCTGTCACTGATCAAAGTGACCCAAAGAAGCACTCCTTTTTAAAAGTTAAGATTTATGCCCTCTGAGGTTATCAGACATTCTTCTGTATACAGAATGGGATGACCCCTTTCAAGTGAATCACACACTTTTACATGGACAAAAGGTGCACAGGCAAAACAATGCAGTCAAGTGGCCATGTCATAAACTTCTCACAGGTAATTTAGGAGACTATTCCTCTTATCCTCTCACCCCACCAAAATCTAAATTTGTTCTGGAATGTGGAGATGCCATTTTCTTGCGCTCCCATTCTCTAAGAAAATAATCCAAAAATAAATGCCATCATACTTGCTATTAATAGACCAAATCTGTACAATCAATCCTAATTTTTCTAAGACACATACAGTTCTTTGTCATAATGAAGTAGGTTTTCCTTTTATTCCGAGAAAAGTTATTCATTCCTACAGTATGCAAATAGCAGTGCAGTATGAGCTGAGAGGTAAGAGGAGGGTGGGATTGCAAGGTTTTGTTTTGTTCTAAATCATTCTTCTTGCCATGCTTCAGTCTTTGTACTAAAAACCTGCTTGAGATTAAGTTACAACTCCAAGGAAAAGTGATGGGGCTTGGGATTTGTTTGCTTCTAAAAAACATGTGCAAAGCCAGCATTATACTTAGAAATTTAAAAAAGAAATGTCTCTAGAATTACTATGTATAGCTGGAAAAGTTTCATTAAACTGTTCTTTCAAACCATGCCAAACTTTGCCTGCAAGTTATGTACATTTCATAACTTCATGTTATTTGTACTCCTGAAAACAATTTTTCTTAAAGCATAGGAAAAATTTGAAAAATACTTACATTTCCAGAAGATGGATTGAAAATACTTAACTAACAAGTGGATTAAAATAGGTAACAGAAAACAATATTCAAAATTTTAGTCATTTAGAAAGAAACATTGGCACTTAGACACAAATTTGCAGCTGCACTTGCACAGTCTGTGCTTATAGTCTGTGCAAGCTAGCAAGTTGTAACAGCCTTAACAAATCAGAAATATAAGACAAAATATTATCCTTAAAGAGGAGAGAAATGTGCTTAGCAAAATAACTTACCCTCCTCTTAAAAGCATAATGAAAGCATATTTGGACTGAGTATGTTTAGCACATGATAAACAAACAAACAAAATATGACAAGGAGATTAACACAGTATGTGAATGTGTTAAGTACAGACTTTTAAGAAGTAAATCTATTCAAAATTACCACCTTTGCAGTGCTACTGTGTGTGTATTCCAATGGAAGGATACACAGTGATGCAGCATCTACTACACATTTAGTCATTTAGTACATTACTTCTCTCCTTCTGTACAGAATACAACATGACCATGCATGTTCAATAATGTACAAAATCCAGTTAATACTCAAGAATTAGCACATTTAAAATATTATTTAAAAAAGAAAACAAAACCCCAACAGCCTAGCTTACGTGCATAAATGTTTGGCTTAGTCTAATGAGCTAGTGGTCTCAAATTATTTGACCCCCTTACACACTGTGATGCTCTTTTATTTAGTTTTGTTTCCTTTCTTTGTCAGTTTTTAATATTTTCTAGTATTTCAGAGACCACAGAGGCTGAATCTGTTGAAAAAGGTCTAATACTGAACAGGCAATCTAATACTATCTATGAGGTTCAATCGTCATTTATCAATTGATCGTTATCTGGATCTAGTTATGTTAACTCTTTTGTGGCTGAAATGGAAAGAACATTTTCTCCACCCCAAAAATTTAATCTCACTTCTTACTAAAAGAATACAGCAGGTAATTTGAATAACTGCTTTCTATGCTATTGCTCAATACCAATATAACCAAATAGTTATGTATCACTGACATGCATACAGCTGATAAGGCTTGTAAGCAGTGCAGTGGCAGTTCACACTTCCTAGTGCCAAGCAATGTTTTTGAAATGTGCATCCCTACCAGGAAATGAACTTTTTTACTTTCAAGAATGGGAAATTGAACAGAGTTGCTTATTTGCCTTATGTTGATTATATTCTATACCAGTGTACTGTATCAGCAGTAATCAGGGTCCCTCTACAGGATATATCACAATATTCCTTATTCAAATGCCTTCATTCTGTCCTGAGCTATACTGTTTAAACTGTTGTCCATAGACAACCGCTATTGGTTATTAACTATCTGCTTTGGAGGTTTTGTCGGCTTTAAAGTTTTGTTTTTTGTTTTTTTTTTTAATTAAATTACCATTTTATGGCCAGTATTCAAGCATGCTTTGTTACTGTAAACTATAAAAAACCTAATTACTTTCCCTCTCTTTTCTTACAGGACAACGCCTCTCAGGTAAATGAGTTCATTCATCTTATGTCCAACTTTAAATAAAAAATCTAAGATTAATACACAAATCATTTACTAACTCCTCTTTTGGCTAACACACTATTTCAATTATTATCAGTCAGTGTCAGACCATAAATGGAAACTAGTTTTCAGAAAGGCAAAACGTCCCCTGGTAGGGAGTCACCCTGTTAAAAGCCTCCAGGTTGAACTTCCCTCCCCTGCTTGAGCCCCGTCCAAGCTGAAAGTTTCTCCCTCTCTTTTTTCCTCCCCCCCCCCCCTTTTTTTTCTTTCCCCCCTTTTCCTTCATCCAGAAGAGCCAAGCAATTGTGCAAGATTAGCTATAACACACAGGGCGCGTATCACCAAGCGCATGGTACAGAGACACTGGCTCCTGTGATTAATTATCAGTTATTACTGGCCTTGCAGTAACATTTTCGCTTTCCCGTCAGAACCGGCATACCAAGCTGCCTTAAACGCGGCCCCCGGTGAAGGAGCAGCTCTGGGGAGGACGCCAAGGCTCAGCTCCGCAGAGAGGGGGGGGAGAGAGGGAGCGAGCGGGGAGGGGGAGCGGGAGAGGGACCCGAGGACTGAAACTGTCTCCTCTAACGACCCTCAGCTCCGTGCTGGCAGCAGCTCCAGCAGGACGGCTCGCCGCTCCTTCCCTCTGAATAAAACTGTGTTCTGCCACATGAAGTCAATTACGCCGTTCTGAGGGGCCCCCTAAATTTAGTATCAGTTTGATTTGGGGGCTTATGCACTCAGGAAGAGAGAAAAGAGTTTTGCTGGGATAGCAGATACTTTTATTTATGGGACGGGGGGAGAGCGAGGGGAAAAAGACTGGAACAAAACAAAAGCAAACAAAGAAAAACAGTCTTACTATGAGCAAAGCTCTATTTGGAAACTTTAAAACAAATGCTTTGCTTTTACTTAAACCTTTAATATTTTTTCCTCTTTTAAAAAGGAGCCCTTAGGGAAGCAATGAAGTAACCATGCACATTCCAATGACATAGTTATGACAGTTCAGAGGCTAACTATGTAGTGATGAATGAAACAAAAATGAAACGTGGAAAGAAAGAGAAAAAGGAGGGAAAAAAAGAGCACAAAAATGCTACGTTTCAAAATAAACGAAAGTAACGTACCTGTTGGGACATTCTGAATAAGAGGTTAGTGTCAGTGTTCTGCCATGTCCCCATGAAACCAGAGTCGGTCGCTGCCGTTCTTGTTCCGAACTGCATGGAGTTGTCAGTGCAGGAGTCTCTTAAAGTCAAGTCTCTTGCCCTCTTTCGCTCTCTGTGTCTCTGTGTGTGTCTGTCTCTCACATCCACTTCTGCCTCTTCTGACTGAAAAGTGAAGGTGGATTTTTTGAGCCTCTTGGCAGCCAGTAGCAGGAGTGTAGTGTAGTTAAGAAGCTAGCTGCACTGTGCGTTTCATTTGGGAAGGGGGGATTCAGGGGAGAGGGTCAGAGCTTCTTTCGCACCTTCAGCAGAGATACCCCTATCATTTATGCATAGATTGTGACTCCCCAAGCTCGCCTTTGCTCAGTTTAACAGCTGCCTGTCAGGTGTGCATGCAGCACTAAGGAGACCCAACCATCAGCTTCAAACTCTCAGCCACTGGATGTCATTGGATAGCAGAGCAAAGAGTCAACTGCACTGCTCCACTGTCAGGCACCAAATGACATCCTGCACTAACCCTTCAGTCTACAGATACACAGATACACACATGCACATTCTCTCTAAGTAGCACAATGATCAGAGTGAATTGGGAGAAAGAAAAGGCTGTGGCCCTTTCTCTGCTTTTCCTCAACAATGCTGTCAAGTACAGCATGTAATATCTGACACTTGCCTACCACACAGGATTAGCAAACCTTAAAAAAAAAAAAAAAGGAAAAGGAAAAAAGCAAGCAAGCAAGCAATTACTCTTAAATACAATATTCACTCAGAAGTAAAACATAAAAGTTGGCCTGGTTATTTTCTAAATATTAGTCAGACAAGAATTGTGGGATAGTCAGTTCCTATCCCAAATAAAACTCTTACCAAAGAGGGGAAAAAAGACATGATCCAACTCCTTTTGAAATAAAACCAGAAAGTCACATGCACATTTCATCTCTCACACCCCTCTCTTCCCTTGCCTACTGCTAAGTGTCTTAAGCAGTATCGCCAGCAAGAAAGGACGGGAAAATGAAAAAGCTAGCCCTTTCTTCCCCTCCCCCAAAAGATCAAAAGTAGTTTTTTGTTTTGTTTTGTTTTTTTAAGTAGCTGGTTGAAGCAGATACAATACACCTTTCAAATCGTAAAGAACAAAGAAATGAATCACAGCAGAAAAGAAGCCAGTCCCACACAGTTAAAAAGTAACGCAAAAGAAACATTATTTTTCCTTTAAGATCTTTCCTCTGTACTTAAGGTACAGTACTATATACCAGGATAAATAATACTACTACAATACTGGTTTTAATTACAGTGGCTTTTTAAAGTGAATCTTACTTGAAAAATTCTCTTACCCACTTCATCCTTTACATACAGACAAGAAATCATAACTCTGCAAACAAACTTCATAAATGTAAAACAAAATTCATGCAATCTTATAAAAAACGGCCAGAGTATTAAAAAAAAAAAAAGCTATCCTTTCCAACATAAGGAACATTCATCTTCTAATAAAATCTACAAATTTAGGAGGACAAATGTACCACTCACTGCTTTTTTCTTAACTCAGGAATAACAATAAACCTCACTCTCTGAAACAACAAAAGAAACAGAAGAGAGCTTCAGTGGCAGCTCTGTGTCATTAGTGTGCAATGAGAAAAGATGAGAAGATGTACACTATGTTGACACAAATGTGCCTTCCCCTCTAGACCCTACATCTCTTGAAAGCTTTTCTGTTAAACTTTCCTCCAGTTCAGCACCATTAAGTACAAAAAAAAGTCTCAAAAGCAGCAAATTCAATATCCAAGAAGAAACAAGCAAGAACCCCAAGAACTCTTGCCTTAAAATATATTAAGTCCACCTGCAGTCAATAAAAATATTCTCTACTGGGGAGGGGAGAATGACACTTAAGAGTCAATTGTGCCAACACTGGCTATACCTTTACAGCTAGCTATTAGCCCCTCAAACTCCCTCCAAAATCTGCCAGCCTCTTCATTTCTGAAGTGGCACTCAGTGCCTCAGTCAAGCTGCGTGCTCAGCTCCTGACCTTCCCACTAATGGCTGTTATTTGTGGGAGGCTTAAGGACACTGTCAATAGCAAGCTTCCTCCTCTCCGTTCTGCATCTCTTGCGTGCTCTCACTCGCTGTCTTTATCTCCACCTCTTACCCCCCCCTTCTTTTTCCTGTCCTGCAGTCCTCTCTTTTCCCAGAGAATAAAAACACCCGCGCACACACATGCATCCACACACGCACGCACGCGCGTGCACACACACACACACACACACACACACACAAAATCAACTGGCATGCAGCAGCAAGCACCTGCAGTAATAGACTCTTTTATTAAAACTGTTATTCTGCAAGACTTGGAATTCCCGGTGGACCGGGCCATGTCAAAGCCGATATAATTAACTAGAGGCTCAGCAACGGATCAATTACCAGACAAGCAAGTGATAGTGAAATCAATGAAAGATCATCAGCCACATTATCAGTGTTGCAACTCATTAGGGTAAAACTGAGAAATGTGCTCAAAGCGAGCCCAAGCAAGGTGGCATTACAAAACAAAGGGCTAATTTGGAGACCCTGCTGTGAACAATCTGTAACAGAATTAGCCTTTTTTTCCCCTAAACTGCAGAGCTCAGTAACGAAATGTGACAGACTGAGAGAAGCAGTTTATTAAGACACCAACTCCAAGTTTATTTAGTTCATAAACTCTCTCCTAGAAAATCAATACAGTCTGTACAGGGTTATTAGGCTGACTAGCTAATACATCCAAATCTGGTCTTCCCAAGCAGAAATCTTGACCAGAATGCTACAACCCTACATGAAATCTAAGCACACTCAGATCACTGTATCAAAGAAGGACTATCATTTAATTGTCAAATGCCTGACTTCTACATCACACCTTCAGAACATTTTAAAGAAAGAAATATTCTTGCCTGCTCCCCCCCCCCCCCCAACTAACATGACAGAAAAGAAACAAAATTTAGTCTGCAGTTCCAGTCCAGCTAGGGTCATCCTTAAATTTACAGTGCCTATGTAGCATCTTGTCTGGCACAATAATGCCAGCATATAAAATCAAGAAAACAAATAATTACTGAATTTCAAATAGGGAAATGAAAAGTAGTAGTTACTAAGGAGAAAAAAGTAATCATTGCAGGAAAAATACAACAGAAGTACACCTCCTATAGTAGCAGATTAAGCCTCCTCTAACTGTACAGCAATATGGGGGAAAAAAAGAAGAAACAAAAAAGAAACAAAACTGACATGAAATTTAGCAAAAATTGTAATAATCAGAATCCAGGCTTAGAACCCAGTCAGTCCTTCCCTTTGTAATCTATTGCCCTCTGCTTATTGCTATATTCCTTTGGATGCAGAAATATTCTTTGAATCATCTGCGGGAAGCACTGGAACTTCTTGTTAGTATACAAGTTTGGCACAAACTGAGTAGAACAGTATTTTTTCTCCCCCCCCCCCCCCTCCTTGGCTAACTCATATGAGAATCAGAAACAGTATAGAGAAGGTAAGGGCTCTAACAGCATTTAAAACAAATCCTTTTAAAAGCATTAAAAAAAAAATCTCATTTTCAATAGTTTTTTGATCAGGAATGTGTTCTGCAAGTATTTTACTGCTATCCAATGGCATTTGTGCTGAAAGATAAAAGGATCCATGAAATTATTTTACATTTTCAGCTTCTGGGAATACCCAGGTGCTGAATAGAAGAGGTGGCTACAGAATCCAGGTTCTAATGGAACTTAAAACAGAGTGCAGTTGCAGTTGTCTACTTGTGTTTTTGAGAATTTTAAATGCTTTGTGAACTGTATGTGAGGTTCAGAGTTTTTTCTTTTCATTTTAACTAATACTTATTACTTACTATCACAGACAATTACATTATATGTGTGGCTTTGTGAATCTTTTAGAAATACAACATAGTTGATTTTGTCTCTCCTGTTAAAACTACCGATACAGAAATGCACCATCTGGCAAGAAAGGATAGGAAAGGTGATTACAGAAAGCCCAGGTGATGCCAATAAGAAAATCTAGCCAGCAGAATGTGCTATATAATGCAAACGTACCTTATTTTTTCTAAATTCCATTATTCTAATCATTTAAGTGTTAATTGGTTCAGTCAAAGGGTTAATGCAAATAGTTCAAAATGACTAAACATTGAAAAAATATTTTCTTCTTTTTGTTCCAATTATTCTGTATTATTAATTAAGCTGTTAAAACATGCAACAGTTACTATCTTTTTAATGTTCAATAATATGTAAACTCTTTAAAGAGATTTTTGTTCCACGTCTCTGCTTTAGATATTAATCAAGAAAATAATTACAGAGGAATTTAGTAAAAAAAATCTACATGCATATAACTATGTACTGTTCATGTACGTTCAACGAGGTCCAATTAGTTGAAAAGAATTTGCATTTCAGTTAGTATGAGCTAACAAGACTGTAGGGAGACAATGCGATTCTACTAGCAGGGCAAGAAAGAATGGTGTTTTTCTGTAAGCATCAATTCCCATAACTGATAATTTTAAAATGTTACTGATCTTTACAGTATTTGTTTTTCAAACATCTAGGAGTTCAGTATAAATGTTTATATTAACTGTACATGCAGCAGTGTCCCTGAGACTACTCCTGGGGAAAAAAAAAAGATAAAACAGTGAGCATAGATTTATTATTTCTGTTGATTTAGTATTTACGTTTCTATTTAATGATAACAATCCATCGATTATTTTAAAGGAGCATTCCTTATATTTGGTGTTCATTCTCAGGATTCATTAAAGGTACTGGGAGAAGATTCAGAAAATCTTTATGTCTCTATGCAAATGTTCCAATTTTCAATAGTAACGATACATACACATGACATACACAGTTGGTGATCTCATATGTGTATACATAGTTTTCCTAAATCTCTGTACCCTCAACTGACTTACTGGATAGTACCTGTAATTCCCAGAGTTCATTTTGCTGCAGATGTTAACAGTTTTTCTAATTTGTAATGACAGTAAACTGGCCTTTGCTCTTCCCTTATTCAGTATTCATTTCTAGGCTTGGTTAAGTAGATAGCTGGGTTAAAGATCAGTGGTTTTTCATGTGACACATTCTGGTATTCATCTAATAGCTTGCTGGGACAAAACTGTCCCTGTTCTTGCCAAAATAATGAAAATGGTCCTCCACATCACATGACAATCAGCCCTTGCTTGTGCTGAAACAACCAAGCTTATATAATTGAGTTGTTTTAAAGACATTTTGTAACTGAATATTCCATACTGCCTCCAAAAAGGTATATATTTTACCAAGTAAGAGAGAATTCTTCTATTTGTCATTACAATAATATGTAAGCAGAGACTGTAACGATAATATTTACACTTTATCCACAGATAACAGCAAAGTTCTGAATTGTGTCCTATCAGGAATAGAATCTCACACTTGAAAATTATGCAAAGCCATCTCAATGGTCATATTCAGAGAGGTGGTGATTCCACTGCGGAAATGTCATTCTTTATCATCCCCTGCTCCCTAAGAATTATATAAGGGACTCACTCTGCAACATCTGTTAGACTCTATGAAATGTTCACAGATGTCTAAAATGAAAAAAAAAAAAAAGTAGGGGGGGATTAATAAAGGAAACCTCCTCTGAACAGATAATCTACCCACATTTCCATATCCTCAAGAAAAAAAAATTTGGCAGCACTGTATTTTCTCTGAAACCTGTCATCCTTACTTTGTAAAACATTTTTGCCTGAGTTTTAATAGGTAACTTCTGACTTATAAAAAAAAGGCATAGGATTGATTATGTCATCATGCAACAATGAGACTGAATACTTTTTAGACCCCTGTGTTCCAAATGTCTTTGCTGAATTCTTCTTCTCTATCTTATTATAAGTATTGTGCATTTAGGAATCTGCTTTTCACTTTAATGTGTGTGCCTAATTCACACAGATTCTGGAGTGTCCACATCTATGTTTTACTTTTTTTCTTTCATGGAAGAATTTTCAGGTCAAAAGTGCTCAGTATCCAGATCTTCAGACAACTGAAGCATGGCAGAACTTTTCAACATCAGTAAAGTTTTCACTTATAATTAAAAATCATATTTTCAAACCCTAGGCTACTCTAAGTTGGTTATTCATGCTTTTTTTTAGACAGATATTTAATTTCTTTCCCATTACACATTAGGTGACGTGACAGGACCTTTATCCTCAAATAAAAATTTTGATTATGAGTCTGAAAGTGTACATTCCTGTTCTGAAAGATTCAGGTCCTAGCAAGCTGTCACACTGCAACGGATCCTAATCACATCTTTGCCAAACTATGCACCAGCACCCCATACCACAAAACCCTTACAAAGACCGCTGTGACACGCTAGCAAAAAGTAAGGTGAAAACTGTGACCTATTGCCTGCAGATAAAAACCTCATCAAGCAGAGATCATCACGATTTTAATCACTCAGCCACTGTGTTTTAACAAGTTACAGAAACAAAGGAACAGTAAAATACAGAAAAAGTAAGTACACAGACAAGACAATGACATCCATATATGCTGTCCTTCAGTGTTTAACATGATCACAGTGTGAATGTTGGCAGAGATGCCCAGTTGCAGGTTTGGGGGATGAATATGAACATGGAGGATATTACACAAATTAGAGGAAAGTTCTTATCAGCTGCAGGTGATGAATAGTATATACTTTTGTTTTCTTGTTTTGCTTTTGTTGTGCTTTTTTGTTTCTTATTTAAACAAGCCAATACTGGGAGTTCAGGTGACCTGAAACTCCTTTTTACAGGGGAAATCACATCTGTGTTTCTTGACCTACTTTGTAAGGGAGATATGTCAAATATACTAATTTGCCTGCGCAACAACAGAGGAGTACACAAGTGAATCAGAGAGAATCAAAGAATCATGATTACAGTGGATATGCATATATAAATGACAAAATGCAGGTGAAATGGAGGATGGAGAAGGTTATAAAAACAAGTAACTTGATAAAAACCTTATAAAAACACACAACCTAATGCCTAGTAACAACAGTTTGTTGATTGTGTCCATTAAGTTTTCTAAGTAATTACTTGCTGTTTAAAAGGTATTCTACACATCAGCATGCCATGTAACTAGTAATAGCGACTACATACATGTGGATAATACACTAAACTAAAAAAGTTCACACTTTTCTCAGAAGAATTTTACATGCCTAGCAAAAATTTGGTGCAAACCCCTTAAGACAGGTAAACAGGGCAGCTCATTCTGCACATGTGGCACAGTTCCACATCCAGTCTTCATTTCATATCTGTGTTTGCGTCAGTGTCTTTTTTTGACACAAAACTATCTATTTATTACTTAATTGTTTATACCAAAGTGTAGAAGATAACCACATTAAGGTATGAGAATCTGATTAAAAGCACAGTAGATACAAGCTCCAAGAGACTTTGATTTAAACTGTGCATCTAATGAAATGTCTGTACAGCCCACTGCTGAAATAATAGTGGGATTCAGACATTCTGTTTCGATTTACAAGGGATTAAAAGGACAGAGGGCACCTGACATGCCATATAACACAGGAAGATGTATAACACAAAAATAAATGTATTTCACTTTTAAAATAAAATATTTCAAAACCAGTTGTATCTGCTGAGACTTAAGTTCAGGATTCAACAGAAACAGCAAGTTCACGGCAACTGCTAAAATAACAATGCAAGAACTCAATTTATGTAAGTCATTGAGAAAGATAATTCAAACACTTTGATCTAAAAAAATCCCACCTTTACACATGTTTACATCCACGGATTATCACTATGCTATTATACAGGTGTACTACTATATTACAGCATCTTTCAGCTATTGATAATCTGGGGTTAAGCAAGGTTTATATTTTTAATATACTATTAAACTCAGCAAGTTTTGCTGTTCTTCTGACACACATCCTAAAACTGTGGAAAATGTCTGCTGGACACTACTTTAGTACAAGACCTTTATAAAGCGATTTATCCTCTGGTAGTTAATTTCATTATTCTCATCCTTTTAGTAAACTGTCTCCCAAACAAGCAAGGTCTTTGGATCCCACAACAGCCTGAAGGGTTTAAGTGTAGGCTAAGATTATGATCTAATTATTCGATAATATAATCTATTGTGCCACTTCCTCGTAACAATTATTTGGTGTCTAAAACATAAGTCTGTCATAATTAAATAACTAAACTGACCTAAAAATCCTGGTGGTTTATAGAAGAGCTGAATTTTAGGTGGCTGAAAAGACACTTCATGCACAAATGCAAGACTGAATTAGGAGTAGCTATGTTTTTCTAATTACTGACTCATTCACAGTACAGAGAATTGCCTGAACTGCCCAGTGTCCTACTAGCTCTCTGGACAATTAGGAAAAGCTGCATTAGCAAGAACTCAGCAGTCTCTGTCTCACTTCTCTCTGGAGGACCGGGGAAATGATGAGCTCCATCACCTGGCCAGCAGTAGCAGCAGCCACAAAGTCACCTCAGGGACTTGGACAAAGAGATTCATCTGCAGCCTTGGCAGCAACTAAAGTATGCCTTACTAACAGACAGTCACACGACCACACACTGGCACAAAGTCCTTTCATTAAGAGCTGTTGTCTAAGTGACCTGTCACAGAGTTTCATAAAGCAGCATTAATACTGTGGGCCAAAATGAGATTGATCTTTGAGCTTCGTGGTCTCCTGTTGACAACAGTGCATTATAAAACCAATACTAAATACTTTATAAACAGGTCTCCCTCCAGTGTATTAGAGGAACAGTGCATATTTCATGCCCTATAGTTAGGTAGCCACATATCCATCAGACAATTAAATAATTTATAAGATACTCAGAAGTGCAATAAGACTCAATAAACTTTTAAATACTTACAAGCTACTATTTTGTTTGAAAACATACAAAAAAAAAGATACCTGCTCACCTGCTGAGTACAGAGCATCAGTAAAATTCAATTTTTATAACATCTTTTCACCTGAAATATCCTCACTGCACAGAAGCAAATCCAGCTCTCCACTCAGTTAAAAAAAAGGACACTCATTTCAAAAATCTTTTCTAAATTTCCTGCAATATTACTTTCATTATATTTCGGTTTCCTCTGCTTGGCATTAGACTCCTTTTTTGTCCTTTTGTACACTCTGGCCAACATGGCTGCAAGAACCTTCTCCTCTGCAATGCCTGCCATCTGGAACCACCCTGCTGCATTTCTCTCCCTCATTCTCCATCTATTTTCAGCCTTCATCTGGAAACAATATGTCTCTGTTCTCATGTCTATGTCTCTTAACTTCTAGTAAAAAGGAAAAAAAACTTTTTAATTTTATTAACTCTGCACAGTGTTTTGGAGATAAAGTTTGTGTGAAAAATACTATACAAAGACATTTCTTTATTAAATCACAAGATTGCAGGGACAGAGCTTACAATAAAAAACGATCTAAAAATACTTCCTATTCTTTTAAATTTAATATGTAAGACAATAGTTTGGGTGAATTTTTTAACAAGTGACTTCATTATAAAATGAAAAAATATTCTTAATATTAGTAATTCATTCACACTTTCATGAAAAAAATAAAAAGAGTTGGCCTCCTTTTCAAAAACTGTGGAAAACATGTAGTTCTTAAAGACAAATACATCTGAGAACATTTCAGCACATTTGGAAGAAAATCAGGATATGTATTTCTCTTTTCCACCCCATAGAAAAGATTTTCTCTGTGTTGCTACCATAGTAGATGAAGAGACACTAACTGCATATAAACACTGAAAGCACATTTCTATGATATTTGCATACTGGTTATGCCAGCAATGTAGGAGATATAAACAGGTTGAGCTCCTATAATATTAAGACGTTACGGGCCAAATAAGCTTTTTACTTCTTTGGTTCATCTTCAAAACACCAAAATCCTGTTTATGGAGATTCTGAAATTTTCATGTATAATACTGTCTGAATCTCTGTTAAAATGAAACTCGTAAGCAGAATCTCGCATTATCTAAGCCCTTCTGAGCTGGATGTCTGTAAATTTGTTCTAACTCACTTTAAAAACTGAGATTTCTCTCGATGGGAGTAGTTCCCAAACCACCACAGGCGTGGACCTTTGTATAGTATTGCGGGTGCTATGGTTTCACAGACAAGCCACATTAATACAGGATAGCAAGCATCTGGAACCCACAGCTGTGTGTGCTCCAGCCCCAAAGCACCCACAAGTCTATGCCAATTCAAACCCCTATTCCCAACCCACAAATGAACCACACTGGTTTTCTTCAGGAGCCAGACCTGAAATCGAAACTTTTGGGTTCTCTCCATTCACACAACTGAAGAGAGAATGGGAGTGTTGGGGGAAAAGGGGCAAATATGCTCTTAAGGAAAATCACAATGGACAGTCCCTGCCTTGGCTTTCACATATGGCCTACTTGGGACATGTTGACCCACAGGGACCTTGAAAGTGCTATTTAAAGACTAAACTGGATTTTGTTTTTACAGTAATTGCAACAGACTCACAAGGCTGGCACCGAAGAAACATCTACAAGTCTATCTGTTATGGGAAGACTAAGCCTTTGAAGGGTGGGGTTGGGGGGTTGTTCAAGGATGGGAGAAAGGGGGAGTGGAGAGTGTCCCAGATAACAGCCTTGCTGCTTAAGCCCAATAGGTAGGACCCTCCTCTGCCCTTTGGCCTGCAGCTAAAAGGCATGAAGACAGTTTTAACCACCACTTTGCAAGAAAGCCCTGCGCTACACCTTCAATAGCGTTAGTAATGTTATTACATGTATAACAGAGAAGAATTAACATGTCCTCCCCCTTACTAAAATACCGTGTGTCCTCTGCAGCACAACCCTTAGACCTTTCTGAAGCCAGATAAGGAAAGGCAGATACCTCCAAGTTACTTCAGCCTAAATTTTTTAAGACCTCCCACTCTGTACTAATGGGTCCTAAAACAAAAGGCTAGGCCTGTTATTCCTTTTTATCCCTGGGATGTGGATGTTTCAGCCCTTTACGTGTACTGTATACCAAACAGAAGCTTCAGCTACTGAACAAACATTTTACTACCTGAGATTAAATTACTTTTCTTACTACTTTTAATCTGAAAACTGGGCTTGCAAGTTCTTGTGGGTGTACATAAATGTCCCTTCAAAAACTCGCCAGTTTTGCAAGAGAGCTTTTTCTTCTTTATGCCAAATACTTGGAAACATAGGCAAGGTTCAACCACAGGCAAAGAGTCCCCCAAACAAGATGATCACTTGGAAAATGTGAAGAAAGGACATCAACTGATTTCTCCCAGAGTTGGCTGATGGGAGGTGAAGAAAGCTCTTCCTTGAAGAGCATTCATTCTCATTTATGCGCATGCTCTGAAGGAGGAGGGAGACCCAGGACAGGGGAATGCAACAGTATGGCTGAGCATCAGTGATACCCACCAAGCTCCCTTAGGATGCTAGCAGTTAGACCCTTTCTCCTTCCCTTTCCCAACACCAGCTTCAATTGAGATTAGCAAAACTG
The DNA here is from genome assembly GCF_964188355.1 of Buteo buteo. Lineage (NCBI taxonomy): Eukaryota > Metazoa > Chordata > Aves > Accipitriformes > Accipitridae > Buteo > Buteo buteo. The sequence goes on from NC_134204.1 coordinate 36,982,818, forward strand.
AGCAGCAAAAAGAGTAACCCATTGCAAAGTATTAGTTTAGGTTTAATTAGATGGTTGTATGCTGAAGACAGAACTACAGAGACAGCCATTACAGAGCAGGATAATTCTAGTATGGTAACTATCAATCCTCCTTCATTCAACACACTTCCAGGATACCTGTGAACATGTTAAAAGTCAATCATAAGAAAACACTCGTTCCACTTCATGAAAAGGAAGGATTTTTGTAAGTGGGAAATAACCTGGGAGAATGTCAGTGGTCTATGACCCTGTTGTCCAAAGCTGCTATCCAAAAAGCTTTAAGATTTTGTCTGATGATGAGCTACTGAGTAAGCATTTCTTAAAAGGTGGTACACAGCTCAACAAGTTTAAAATAGCACAAAAGCGTTCCACTCCACTCTGATGTTAAAATAGCAAGCTAAAGCAAAACCTGGTGGGTATCTACAAAGATTTTTAACCTCCTGAAAATATAATATTCTTTTGTCACTCTGAAGGTGTCTTAGAAGCAAAAAAACTAGAACCTTAAGTAAAACTACAAGAAAGGAAGGTATGTCCTGTTTTGCTTAAAAGATGAAATTTGTCTTAGGAGCACATTTGGATGGAGGTAGAAATCTGACTTAAAAAAAAAAAAAAAAAGCCTTTTTTCTCTTTTGCTAGAGGACTGATCCTCTAGGATTGAGCCTTCTAAAGAAAAAAAATCTCAGTGAGTTTTAAATCAAAGAGACTAAAAGAGTAAAGCAATGTAGAAATTTTAACAATGAAAACTTCTCCTATATTCTTACTCCCTCCTCACATACAAGATTAATACAAGAAGAATTGAGAAAAGCTAAAAACCTGCCAACCCAAGCAAAATCAGGGCACAAGCAGGTTTATTTGCTTTGCAGGTCACTTTTCAAAAGGAATACAGGATAAGCATCAATGTAAACACATGGAAGACTATATAGTGTCATACACTTGACTTAACAGAAGAGGTAACTGTACAAAGGTAATTGAGGTGAAAAGTACACCTAGAAAGCATCACAGAAAACATCAGCTGTTTCCTGTCAAATAATGTAGAGTTCTTAAGAAAAAAATTAATCTTTTAAAAAATTGTTGAAGAAATGAACCTTGAACTCTCAGCTTCTATATTGCTATGAATGCTCCGGCACTCACATTATAAAAATCATCCCATCCCTACACAGGAAATAAGAATAAATTTCTGCACTTTTCTCGATCAATGACTTACCATTATGTTTTATACTGGATTTTTTGTAGGTGAATGTACTTAAATTGACTTTTCATTTATCTGTTTTTCTAACACATTCATAATTTCAGAGAGAGTAATTAAAATCCATAGACACTAATGTAGAAATATTATACTTCTCATGCATTCTCTCTTTTGAATCCTCATGCATTCTCTCTTTTGAATCCTGTCCTGACAATTTTACTTATTGTCACAAAGAGATCATAATCACAAAAATGCAAAAAGCAATCTTTCAGTATTCTACATGTTGTGTTGAATTCATTTGAAGTTTATTTCTGATCTTTGATAAACAAGAAAGCATCGCTGCTTATCTGGCAAGTTGGGATCCTATATTTGCGTACACATGCACAGCAGCTGATTTTTCACAAGGTATGAAGCAACAGATGCTTTGTTTTTGAGATCAGAACCAAACCCACAAAATAAATCTCTCTAAGAAGCTGAGATATTTTGAATTTTCACTAAAAGACAATTTATCTCAGGATTATTTACACAAGAACTGAGAGATGGCTCCATTGCTGTTAGCTGCATCCTATTTGTATTAAAACAAAGTCTAAGAGACTTAAAACCAAGCTCAGCCCGTCTCCCTCCTCCAGCTGTGCTAGGTGCTGTACAAACAAAAGGAAGAGAGAGTTCCTGTCTAGAAAGGTTTATAGCCTGAATAATCAAGAGAGACAACAGATAGAAGAAAGGAAGTATCTCATTTTGATTTTTACTGTTGGGAAACTGATACATTGAGCTGGAATTTTACAGAGTATTTCACACCCATAGCTCATGCCAGATTTTCAAAGAGCCAAGAATAGCAGGTATCAGACTACAAACTGCAAAGAAAGTTACTGGCATGATGCTTCACCAGAGCTTTAAAATGAACTAATTGTAGAGTTTGTAGTTAAGCCATAAATGAAACAATACTATTGAAAAAATATTGAAAAAGTTTTACAAAATATTGTAAAAAACCTGTTGGTTTCTCCCTGCCTCCCCCCCATCCCACCTTTTCTATCACCTCAAATACTAATTTATCTCAGTGTCTCTTATGACTCACTAAATTCAAGACATGCACTTTCTATCACAACACAGAGACAGCAATTAGAAGCACACTGAAACTGCTGTCAGGTTGTCTTCCTAATCCTTAACATGACTTGATCACTGCAGGTCAAATGCATGATTTGATACTCATGCCTTGGAGGACACAGTCAATGACTCTACAGTTTTGTTGCTGTTTGCTTCACACAGGAGCATCAAGATTCACTAATCCTGTAGAAAGTAAGTGAAACATCCAAGACTAGCAAGTAAATAAAACAGGTGGAGGAAAAGCTTATATATAACACTAGAAACTGAAAGTTACAGTTCATTCACATAGCTGCCCACTTCTAAAAACAATTTTGGAGTACATTTCATTAGAATCTGAAATGCATGTTTCTAGCGAATTTCAATATACATTTGATTTACAAATTCCAGTAAAAATGTGCCACAGCTGGCAGAATAAATTACTATAATAAATCATTATTAAATAACTGTAAATCTTTAGAATGGCATAATGTCTAATAAAAAAATATGCATGCAAAAATGAGTATTTGTGGAGAAACATTCTTCATATAGTGGAAAACAAATTACAAAACTTACCATCCTGGTAGTACAGGATAATTCAATGAGTAAATGTTGGAATAAAATTCACATAAATAGTGTTTAATCTACTGCGATTTCATGTTAACAACTGCATCTGAACAAATTGCATGGTAAAGGGTGATGGTAGAAGTACTATATTTCAGGGCTTTTTTATGTTAAACATTCACATTTCTGGTAGAAAACTCCGGCCCTTGCAATGCATCATCAGAGCAGAACATTTACTTTCCAAATACCATGCAAACATTGCTAACTGTACCTCTGGATTTTAGAAACATTTTCTATGTTTCAGGGTCTGGGTTTGGTTTTTTTAAAAAAAAAACAACACCAAAAAACCCATCCCCAAACACAGTACCAAAAAGCCCCAAATCGCTTCATTTTAACCTGTGTTCCCTCTGATGTGCATCAGATGGACATTTACAGTAATCCATTACTGCAGAAATCAGCTGAAGAGCTATTTGCTCATTCTAAAACTTCCCATGCCTTGTTTAGCTCTTACAAGACTTCATTTGTCAAAGTGCAGACACAGTGCTGATGTCGCATTCAATGGCGCATTTCTATAGTCAAGATGAGCTGCAACAGCGCGACAGGCCCCGGAGTACCTCGCTGCTGAGTGTGATTGCTTCCACTGCCTCTTGGGATGGGTAAATTATTAACTGACACTTTCACAACTGAAGAACTGTCTAAGATAAACCCATTAAAACTGTTAGCCTACAGAACACTTCACAATCCTGGTTTGTTAAATCTTTGTCAAAGTCATCATTTGGCCAAGCTCTTTAAATATACATATGCATCTATATAAAATCTATTTATAAAACTTTTAATTATGAAAGTTTCCTCTACCTTTCCTTGTCTCATTTTCTTTGGCTGAACGAAGTAAACCTTGCAGTTAGAGGAAGGCTGCTAAGGACTGAATTATAAAATAGGAATGACAAAAGCTTAAGGAAGATAGAAATATACTAAGCACTGTGATTCATGTGATTAATTCACTACAACGACACAGTAAGTAGGTAATGCAGAAAGACTGCAGGACAACCAACAAGTCAGTACAAACTGGAAACAGTAACACAATGTCAGGTGGTAATGGTTGCTGGAAAATTTACCCACTCAGACATAAAAATCTATTAACTCAAAAAAAAAAAAAGAACCATAAAAATAGTTTCTGTGCATATTTTTTAAAGTTTCTCAGATGAGGTGACAAGCAGATTTTTACAAAGTCGAAAAAGTCTATTAATACTACATACACTTTTCTCCTTATCTTTATGAATGCTAAAGAGAATCATGATATTAACATTTAGAGCTGAATTAGCTGACTCTTAAAAAAAAGACAGACTATTACAGTTACTTCACTTTTTTGTAGTCTGGTCCAGATTTTACTTTAAGCCAAGGAAGTAGACAAAGAACTAACATTTTGTGTGCCGACGTATAATGTAACTAGTATAAAATTTATTTATCCCCAATACATATCATACACCCAATTACCCTACTGCCCTACTAAATTTAAAAAAAAAAAAAGAATTGATGAGTCATATAGGAAGTAAAACTGTTTAACTAGCAAATTTCTGCTTCATTCACAGACAAAGTTGCCGTGGGCACTCCCTCTTATGCGAGCACAGAAGAAAAGCCACACTAACTCCAAATCCAACCACACTTGCCATAACATGATCATGAAACTGCACGCAATTAAAATGGTTTGTAGACAGTAAGAACACGCCTGAACATTATGGGTATGCATGGAAGCAACAGAGAAAATTTTCAGTGAGGTACCTTGTCTAGTGAATTAAGAAACCAAGAAATAAACAGTGCCACACTCTAATCCAGATCAATTTAATAACATATCGTACAACCTCTTCACAGAGAAAAATACACAGTCTCTCCTACAGGGGTTCATTTTTGGGGAGCCTGATTTAATGCTCATAGGTACTGATTTGCTGTTCCAGTTGACTTCTGTCACAGCTGTGAGTGGTTAGAGTAATCAGAGCCTGACAGGTCCTAAATCAGGAAACCAAATTTACAAGTCACTTCTGAAGATGTGACTTTAAACTGTGTCTAAAGTGGGAATTATGCTTCAGCTACCTAATAAGGATACAGCAAAGATTTACATTAAAAAATGACTTACATGCAAATTACTTGTGCGAGTGACAAATATTATTTTAAGAATATTAAGAATGAGTGTTTTACCCTACAGGAAGCATAGCTGGTTCATCAAACCAAATTAACAGAGATATTCAGAGGCATTACTCCAGTATCTGCCTAACCAATGTGTGTGTGAGTCTGTGTGTGTGTGTGTGTGTGTGTGTGTATCTAAGTGTGTGCATACACATGTACCCACAAAGCATCTCTCTCTCTCCCCCCCCCCTCCCCTTTTCCAGCCAAAAGGGAGTGCCTTTTTTTTATTAACTGGAATTCACCCTGAAGCTCAGAAGGAATTTTGAGGGGGCAGGACAACGGTTTGAACTCTTTGTTTTATCCACACTGTTCTATATTCTTTCTGATAATTTGAGATAGGTAACTAAATTACAGGCTTACAGGGATTCCCATGATTGTAAAACCCACAAAAGTGTTGTCTAAAGTATGATATTATACCCACAGATACATTTCTAATGCCCATACACATACAAATAGTGCAATATAAGCCTCATTTTAGCGTAAAATAATCTGAACCCAATCTCCTCCATGTACCTCATGCCCTAACAAAAGCATTCATCTGCTTCTCTGCCCTTTCAGCTTTCTAGTTTGTACTCAGCTGCATAATCCATAGTCCCAAGACTATTTTATTCAAAACTTTCTAAACATGCTGCTTGTATGTGTCCCTACTGCCATATGATGTTCATGACACACACCACTACAGCATTATCCTCCAAAAGTATCTCTGCCTGCAGCAGCAGCATTCACAGATGCTGTTCTACTAATCTATGGACCAAAACATACAATACATTTTGCCTGTGAATTCCTAATAGCTGATTTTCACAAATCATGAGTGTGACATTGAGATTTATTATATAACTTACATTGCCCCATGAAACATCAGGGAGCAAATACTAAGCAATGTCCTTTAAACTTCTGCAGTGAAGTATTCTCCCTTATTTGGAATTCAGCTGGTACAGAGCTTCGTACAGTACACAATGTAACGAAGTGGCAGCATAACGACTCAAGTGCATGTCCACAAAAGCAAGACCATCACAGTTAGTCTTTTGCGGGAAATTCCCAAATGCCACCATTTCACTGTGACAAGTCACAGCAGGAAAGACCCTGAAAAAGTATTTTCTCAGAGAAGTGATGTTCCAGTTTTAAGAAGGGGCTGTATGCATTAGTGAAGAGTCTCCTCCAACTTTGAAATATTCTGGTTTTGATTCCTGAGGCGTTCTTTCTATGTATGTGCAATGAAGTAGCACAACTGCCATTACTAAGAGCCCAGGACATAAGGAGAGACAGTCTTTTAAAACAGGGAAAAAGACAAATGGTCAGAAAAGGCTATGTCCTTCATTAGACCAGCTGGCATAGAAGTGGCCATGATTTATGCATGCGAGGCATTCAGGCTTCTCAAGGGGTACGAAGGGACATTCCTAACACGGCAAGCATCAGAAGCTTACAAAGATCAGCAACAGCCTAAGTGTGGAGGAAGGAGCTATGCAAGGAAAGTGAAAGTCACTAACATATGAGAACATACTTCTTTGAAAGAAAATAAGCATCTACCTGCAGAAGACAAGATGGAGTATTTGTTTCCATCCCCATGTGTACAAACCATATGCTACAGACAGCTTCACCAATGTCAGAAAGCAGGATTCCAGAGAAGGTTGCTCTGAACATCCAGAATTGCAAATGCACCATTGAACAAAGCACCTGGCAGATCAATCACGGTAACTTACAGATATGAAATGGAAGCATGGGAGGCAGTGCTGGTTTACTCTAAGTAAAATTAACATGCTGAGAAAAAATGCTATGTAGTATCTCAGCAACCATAGATATGGCTGCACAGCAAATGGAGAAGTAAATTCTTTCTAGATTTCCATTTGTACACACCATACCTTAAAGTCTTCTACTATGAAAATGCAAGAGTCTCCTTTGGAAGACCTGCGACAGAGAAGGACAAGAAAAAGTAACAAAAGCCTGACATGGAACAATTTTTTTTAGTATTTATTTGAGTTACAGAGTATGTGATTGGCAATAAAATACAGCTCAATGTTGCTCCCTAATAAAAGTTAAAACTCACTCTCTTCCCACCCACACAAAGTAATTTTGTTTAGAGACCTTCATTTCTTTTGGCCTTAGCCCATATGAGGGGTGTGTGATGCAGTCAGTGCCAGTAATTGCTTCCATACAATACAAATATTTGAAAACATTTTGCATACTTGTTATGATTATGTATGACATTTATATTGTATTTAAAACTCCAATGGGCTTGCAGATTTTATTTTTGCCTATAGAAAACAAAGACACAGCAGAGAATGTTCCTCTAATATATTTAAGAGAACTAAGTCAATTTTATTTTCAGTTAATAACCTATGAACTCTTAGCCTCTCAACATTTGTTTTTTACATTGAAAACAAAAGTATGTACATTAACTGTAAAGCTATGGGAGCTATGTACACAAGTTTGATTGCATATACATTCAGACAGCACATGAAACTGGACAGTTAGGCAAATACCTGTGCTTTTGCAATTATTATATATATGTTAGCTGCTGGCAGAAATAATGATCCCTACTCTGAAAAAAACATCTGCAAAAACCTTATCCCACAGATATGCATACCTATTCAATCCCTTAATTTTACAGGTGTAATATTATTCAGATATAGTTTTCTAGAATTGAGGCTTTTGTGAGGGAATTTTAACACATCAGAACATTTTATTTTATAGATGCAATGCTATACATGTCTCAAATCACTGATCAAATCCTCCACATATCTAATGATATATTCCTTTACTTGAAACATACTTCTGGGTTTTTTACAACAGCCAGTTTTAATCTATGACCTTAGCAAACAATTGTATACTGAGTATTCTATTGTCTAAATAATAAAGTCTCAAATTTCCTTCAACTGAAATAAGAGGAAATTAAATTAAGTACATGCTTCATACAACAGCCTTTTCATGACATTCCCAAACTTTTGTTGTAGTCCAGGTCTAGTTAAGTAAGTTGGCAATGCTCCATTTACTTGCAGATTCAGCTTTTTCACCTTGCACCCTCCACCGCATGATTGCTATTCCCTCCTCCTTTCCTGTCTGCCTTGGAAATGCCACCACTGGTGCCTCAAAGGCCAGTTGCAGGAATACAGTGGAAAACCACCCCACCTGAAGTGACACTGATCTGGCACCACAGGTAAAGCATAGACACCTGGGCTACAATGAGTTATCAGTTTTGTAGCAGGACTATCCCTGAGGGGTTGACAGTCACATCCAAACAGCCCACCTTGTTGTTCAAGATACTCAACAGTATCAAATACATGAAGCCAACATTCGTCAAGCTTGTAATATTGAAGTGCTTACCAGGAGACAGATGATGAACAGTAGCAATGGAAAACCTTTATAAAGCCTTCATGTTGTTCCAACACACAGAGAAAAGTGATTTTTTCACTACTTTCCAGGTAAGATTAGGAAGACAGATGCCAAAAAGGTCATGGACACAAATGCGGCTATGAGACAATCACAGATACAGTTCTATAGCAACAAAGGAGTTCATTTTAAGGAGAAAGTCTGAGATTCTTCATTCCCTGATCTTCCCTCTCTCTCCCCATCTTGTTCCACTCGTCTCTCACTGCTTCCCACTCATTCTCTCTAAGTGAGGAAGTCTCAAGTCTTGACCAGTAAACACAAAGTCCTCCTGACTGCTCTGCTTTGGTTTATCAATGCGAATGCTTAGGCATAACCTGCTGCCTGCTCTCACAAAAAGAGCTGACATGGGTCACGGCAAATCACCACTCTGTTACAATCACCATAATCCCTACTCCTCCAACCCCTTCCCTATAATAATTATTTCTGTCATCCATGCATACCAACTTAACCCCAAATCTGTCACAGCCACACATATTTTGTCCCTCTTTTAAATTCCAAAGCTTCACCAACCATTCTTGAAAGACAAAGCCATTAAACATTGTCTCTGTTCAGATTCTTCAGTTTCTTGAATTTGGACTAACACACAGAAGTCAACTCTCAGTTTACTGAGGTTCACTGAGTCCTACTCTAATTTTGTAAACATTTGTCCTCTGCTCCACAACTTGCAGGTTTATTACAGCTATGTCATACACTCTTCTGTCACTATGGGGCTTCAAGTATTACAAAAAATTACTTTGGCCTTAAAAACCACTCTCTGCCAATGCAAAGGACTTTCTCATATATAAATACACTTCCATGTAATGCAGAGTTAATAAAAGACAGTCTGAAGTTAAATTATCATAAGTTGAACATTAAATTGAACAAAAAGTATCACACTGCTTACATTCCAAAGGACTGTCACTTTTTATAGTGAGGCTTCATTGAGCTTATATCTGTGCCATTCCACTCAATGGGATTCAACCATGCTAATTCTCTGCGAACACACATATTATCACCTAACAGATGGTTGTGAAATATGGCTTTCCAAAGGAATTCTCACTTCCCTTTCTTCTTTGCTCTAGACAGAGTCAGAAGAAAAAAAAAAAACAAGTTGCAGATGCCCAATGGAGATGAGTCCTTGTCTCCCACTCTTAACAGCAGCTGCTCCCAGTAGGGAGTCAAAAGGACCTTCTTATCCTACTTATATTTGCTTTTTACCAGAAGTAAATACATGTATTTCACAAGAAATCCACACATTTAGCAGTTAAAAATATCACCTTTAAGTGCTTCAGATTATGATTGGCATGAGCTATCTCCTGGGCTGCAGAGGACAGTGCTTTTTATGAAGGTGCTAGCTTATTGTGCGTAACTGCAAGCTAGTAGAAAAATTCTACCTGAAGCTTATTCCAGTCAAACACAATGTGCCAGCAGATGATGCAGCAGAACAGAGCCGTCCTGACAAGTACTGAAAATGAACATATGAACAACGTTACGGGTTATGACCTGATCCACATGGCCAACTACTAAACCTAAGCGACTATTATGGCTGCCAAAGGCAAGCAATGGTTTTGGTGTTTTCCTTCATGTTCAGTTGGTAAAGCCAATGTCAATTACGGATGAATTTCTAAGTTTGCAGTCACACCTATATATATATAAAAATGATTGTTCCTACTGTCTAGTAGGTAATTTCCTTATATGACCGATAACAGTGTTTAAACCATCATTATTTGTCTACCGAACTTCAAAGACTTTTATCTCAGGGGAAAAAAACTAAGAAACTAAGCACAAACTAATGGAAAACACAGAAGAGATATTCATAGTTGAAGGGGCCCAGATTTTCAGTTTAACATATTTAATGACTGCTGAGCAACAAAATCTCAGTAAACCAAAATGAGAATACACCCCAAAGAATCCTAATTCCTTGGCTCAATAGGGGATATTCTTAACTGATTCCTTACTGTGTCCTATTACAGTTAGATATTAGAAAGAGATGTAAACAATTTTACATTTCACCCTCTGTGGCAAATTTCTTGGGTTTAATGTTTTCTATCAGAACTTTAATGTTCTTTTAATGTAGAGTTTTTTCTTGAGCAATATATCATATTTAACTCTGTAACTATCAATCAATATTGCTTTTAATTGAGGTTAATTTCTTTCAACTTTTCATAAACTTCCCCTTGGAGCACTGAGGGTTCTTGCACCTGCTGAAGAGCTTAAGTTTATTTCACAAACCAGGAGTGTCTTCTTCTCTCACTCATAGACAGGACTATCCCCAGACTTTGCAAGACACTGTGAAAACATGATCGAAATTAGATGGCAGCTTTAAAGTCATATCTGACACCACAGCAAGCAGAAGAGAAGGGAGAAGAGGGGAAGAGCATGGTGAAAAAAGACATACCATAAGATTTCTTACAATTATGTTACAACAGTATTTAATATTACTGCTTTGGGGCAGAACCTCTAAGAAAAGGTGAAGTAAAAGTGCAACAGTGTCTTTTCATACACACACACAGACAAACATAAACGTATAAAAAAAATCTTAGTTGATTTGTCCAAAAGAGAGAAGTGTAGGGGAAAACTGTGATAAGGATGCCCCTCTTGCTCAACTCTTTCCAGTATAATTTAACAGATCTCCTGGTGTAAAGGCAGTACCAGTCCACACCCTGTCAAATACAGGATTTGTTAAAGGAATAACTACTTGCTTGGTTGTTCCAATGGTCAATCACTAACCCATTTCCACTGATGCTCTTTATGCTCATATTTTCAGTCTTGACTACCAGTAGCAATATTAAGGAATGGAAGAAAACTAAAGTGCTGGGAATAGAAAATGTGAAAAGAAGTGGAAAAATGCAGTATTCCTGAATAGTTCACTACAAGTTTGCTCCCAGCCTAGATAGCTAAACCCTTGGATTCTCTAAACCAGGCTGCAAGGCAGCATATGAAAACCAGACATTCACATTGATGTAGTTCTGATTTTTGTTGTAATACAGTAGCACCTAAGTCAAGCACCCTAAATCAAAGATGTGAGCAGTACCATACTATTCACTGCATGAACACCAAGTGTTATCAAAGACTTCACAACTTAGGACCAGATGGAAAACAACAGAAAAAAATGGAAGGGAAGTGCAGGGAGGGGAAAGGGGTGAGTGTGAATCAGAAAAGGAAGAGGATAAGGGGAAGAGAGGAACTGGGGAGGGGCAAGTAGGGGAAGAGAAGGCAGGATGGAGAAAACGAAGGGTAACAGTAACTAGCAATATACTCCAGGGGTCAATACTGTGTCTGATCCTGTTTAAAGTCTTCATTAGTCATCCAGATGATGGGGCAGAGAGTACCCTCAGCAAGTTTGCCAATGACACAAAACCAGAAGGAGCAGCTGATAGGCCAGAAGGTCACGTTGCCATCCAGCACAAACTCAACAGGATGGAGAAATGGGCTGACAGGATCCTCATGAAGTTCAACAAGGGAAAGTACAAAGTCCTGCACTTGGGGAGGAACAATCACATGCAACAGTGTATACCAGGGAACAAGTAACTGGGAAGCAGCTTTGCAGAAAAGATCTGTGGGTCCTCGTGGACACCAACTTGAACATCAGCCAGCCTGGTGGCAAAGAAGGGTAATGGTATCCCGGGCAGCATTAGACAAAGCATTACCAGCAGGTCGAGGGAGGTGATCCTTCCCCTCAGCACTGGTGAGGCCACACCTGGAGTCCTATGGCCAAGTCTGGGCTTCCCAGCACAAGAGAGAAATGGACATATGGAGCAAGTCCAGTGATGTGCCACTAAGATGATTAAGGGACTGGAGCATCTCTGCTATGAGGAAGGGCTGAAGGAACTGGAACTGTTCAGCCTGGAGTACAGAAGGCTCAGGAGGGACCCCCTGCATGTGTATTAACATCTGACAGGAAGGTGCAAAGAAGATGGAACTAGACTCTTTTCAGCAATGCCCAGTGACAGGACAAGAGGCAGTGGGCACAAACTGTAACACAGGAGGTCCCTTCCGAACATCAGGAAACATTTTCCCGCTGTGACAGTGACTAAGCACTGGCACAGGTTGCTCAGGGAGGTTGTGGAGTCTCCATCTTTGGAGATATGCAAAAGCCATCTGGACATGGTCCTGGGCAGCTGGCTGTAGGTGACCCTGCTTGAGCACAGGGATTGGACCAGATGACCTCCAGAGGTTCTTTCCAACCTCAATCAGTCTGTAATTTTGTAATTCTGTGAAGTGGAGAGCAGGAAAAGAGAGGAGGAGAGAGAAGAAGGAAAGGAGGGAAGGGCAATAGAGGAGGGGGGAATGGAGGCAAGGGAAGGAAGAAAGGAAAGAGGACAGGAAAGGAGGAAAGACAGAGAGGGAGGAAGGGAGTTATGTGAGGAAAGGGAACCTACCTGCGAAATCATCACTAGTTATTACTTGCCAGCTTCTCTGTCATTATCAGTTGTCAATACCACTTAGTAAGCACAGCAGAGGTGAATTTTATACATGGATTAAAAGCCTGCACAGCTGCCTTTCCTGGATATTGAAAAAAACAGTCTAAAATGACAGCAATAAACAAATTAAAATATCATGGTTGCCATCTCAGGTGCAAACAACCCTCTGCCTTCCAGTGACTTCTCTGAAAGCAACAACTGCATGATAGAAGACTGGCATAAGTTAACTCTTCAAAAGACTCCCAGCATGCTGCAAAGGAAAGGACCACTCTATAAGTAACCTGCCAGGCTGCCAGCCCTCCCTGAAATGTGCTAGGCCAGGTTATTGGAGCAGATCAGTATAGGTGACATTGTAGTCAGTGTCTATTACAGGCTGCCTGACCAGGATGAACAAGTGGATGAGGACTTCTACAAACAGCTGGAAGGAGCCTCACATTCACAAGCCATGGTCCTCATGCCAGACCAATCTCCCAGTTAGCTGCTGGAGGAACAGAACAGCAGCACATAAGCTATTCAGGAGGTTCCTGGACAGCACTGATAACAACTTCCTGACCCAAGTGATAGAGAAGCCAATGAGGAAAGGTGCTGTGCTGGACCTCATAGTCACAAACAAGGAAAGGCTCACTGGGGATGTGAAGGTTGAAGGCAGCCTTGGCTGCAGTGACCATGAGACAGTGGAGTTCAGGATACTGGTTCTAGGTGACCCTGCCTGAGGAGGGGGGTTGGGTGAAATGACTTCTAGAGGTCCGTGCCAACCTCAACCATTCTGTGATTTTGTGATTCCAGTTCAGTCACATCCTGCTGCCTCTGAACACCCACACAGGTTGCTAAAGACACCTTTTTCTCTGTACACCTGGTAAGCCTGCTACATGAATGACTTGTAGATTTGAGTAACATAATTTTGGGGCAAGAAACACACTTTGTTTAAAAAAAAAAACCCCAAACCCAAAACTTCAGCTGCCTGTAGCTCAGAATACAGCCGTTGTCAGTTTACTAGCACAGGCTATTGACGGTACCTCAACATAGTGTCCTCACATTTTCTCAAAGGAATACTGCACTAAATTTAATGTTAAGGCTTGGGCACCCTAAGCACCTGTTTCAGAATTCCACAGGTTGCTTCAGGAAGCACCCACTACTATGGACAGTTAGCACCTGGAGGTGTGTGCATCCTCCAGAGAACTCTTGATAGCTAGCTCACAAATGTGGAATTAAAGAGACCAGGCTTGCCTGAGCCTCACTACCCTAACTACAATATTCAAGGCTGGCTTCTTAAAGACCACCTTCTTCACACAATTAAAGACCAAAGAAAACCACACAGTTCTGTTAGGAAAAGAAAAAGGAAAAAAAGTGCCTATGCCCTTCCAACTAGGATATATGGCACTACAAATGTGTTCATACACAAACAGTAGTTTTGATGGCATTCAGTTTCCATTGCAATGATATAAGAATATAGATGACTAGAGAGGAGTCATGGGAAAGACTTGGTAACTGAGATGACGGCAAACACATGGTGAAACAGAATTCAGTGGTACTACTACTACTGCTGGGGAACAAGCTCTGAAGGCATGGCGGGGGGGGGGGCTACTTCCATTTTCATCTGTCATAAGTTATTCTTCAAGAGATACCAATGTTCTGGCCCAGGACAGCTGAGAGGATACAAAACATCTCCCATAGTTGGTACGTCCTAGTTTCTTCCTTCCTGTAGTACTACACAATGAATAACATGCAAAGAAACTTGAACAACATCGTACTGTTACAGAATCGTAACTTACAAGGTAGACAATACCACCCAGCCAGGGAGGAGCTACCAGGCAGAGCAGCCACCTTTTCTGCTACGAATTACATGGAGTTTGAGCCTGTGGTCTTTGGAATGACAAACACTGTAGTTTGTGCCACTCCCTATGTATAAGAACCACTGATGAATATTAAATGAGCCAAAATAAGAAGAAAGAGAAAGCTACTTATATATAAGCAGATAGGGAAAAGAGGGAAGAAAAATAGGGGGAAGAGTAAGAGGCCCATCGTCAGTAACACCACCACTACACCAAGCCATTTTTAGGCCCTCCACAAACTAAACCAATACTAGTACAAGTATTACCACATGTGCAAATGCAGCTGAATATCTACATCCATTAACTCCATGTAAGAAAATGCACAATTTAACATGTAATAATACCACAGGAAAAAAAAAAATCCATAATGTATTCAGCAAACTACGTTTACTTGTTATTTAATGAACTTTTTTTATGTGCAGAAAACAGTCACAGGCCAAATTTGGCGCTATGCTTCATGAACAGTGAAAAAAATGGTGACAGGTTTTTGAAGCCCCCATAACATGTACTCTGTCAACCCTGTTTTTCAATACAGATTAACGAAAGTAATCACAATTTTCCTACCTTGAGATAAAACAAATAATTATTTGCAATCACAAACGGACCATTTCTCAATTTCTGTCAAAAAGTAATTTTAAATTTCTTTATAATTGGTACAGTTTAGCTACTTGTAAACTAATGTATATGCCTGTGGAAAAAAAACCCAACCCCCAAACTTAAAAGCAATATAAAACCCCTCCAAAAGAATAATAATCACACCACTAAAAAGCAAACAAGCAGGACAGTAAAGCTTAGGGGAACATGAATGTTTTCTGCAGCATTAAATAAAAAGTTAAGACTGCATATCTGTGCTAGGCAAGAAAAAATGAAAAGAACCCCTGAAGCATTATCCATCAAGCATAAGTGAATAATGAAATAACGAATATGCCTATACCCTTGGTCCTTAATCTTACAGCAAATTATAGTATTCAAATATAGTATTTTACGCATGCAGTCTGATAACACTTTCTATCTTTCTTGGAGATTTTGTGAACGACATGATATGAAACACAATGTATTTAATGAAAGGTTTCTAAGCTGATTTCCCTACAGGTTATTTTCTTTCTTTTCTCTGGAACCCATACGAAGGATATACAGCAGGGACCAGGGGCGTATATAAAAATAAACTACCAAGCGGCATCAGAGCCGATACCCCATTCCTACAGGGGCAAGTGAATTATTAGATCTGTGTCATGAATTTTTTTTTTTTTTTTAATATGCCATTGTTCCCACTTGAGCACATTAAATTTTCCATATCCACTTTTAAACCAATATTACCTTTTTTCCCCCCATGGTCATAATGTTCGAAGTATACATTAAGCCAATCCAACAGCTTAAGTCACACACCAGTTATATGTAAAGTAGGATAAACTATAACCTTTTGATTTTCCTCTCTATGAACTTATACTTCGGTGCCTAAAGAAAAAAGAAAAGAAGCAAAACAAGCCAAGGTGCCTCATGGGAAAAAAAAATTACTAATATTATTTTATATTTGGTCATGGACAACATTTTATATCTGACTTTGTATATTCATGAAAGTATATTACAACTGTATATATATATTTTTGTGTTATAACCATTTTAACATATATAAGCCTTTCAAATCAAAGGTGAAAGCATTTTTGGTTTTGAAGATGTGATTGCCAATTATTTTTGCACTAGTGCACATAAACAGGAAGGACAGATTCTTAGGTATGAGTTATATATTCCTGTACAAAATAATTGTATATTCTATGAAGACTGATTCTTTTTCTAGAGAAATATACAACAACACAAGGGAAATCTTGTACCAGCAGCATAACTGAAGTGGCAAGACACAATATTAGAAAAACAGAGCTACTTTCATTACTGTGATGCTGTGTGTCAGAATGTCTCTCCTTAATGAACCTGTTTGCAATAAGACTCCGGGTGCAAAGAGGCTATTTAGAGAGCCTATTGTGTCTATAGTGAGTCCTTCAAATATCTTCCCACCATTAGACATGCCGCATTGACCAATTCTGTCCTGATTGCTGTTCTTTTTAGTATCAAGGGACATTCTTGCCCAGACAGACCGATGGATCAGAAACTGCACTTCATAAAATGTTTACACTGTACACACATTCACACAGTGATACAAGCAACAGAGTCCCAGATCACACAGCATGTTGAATGTGCCAGTGTCATCTCAAGGCTTATGACTTTCCAATATCTACAAAAGGATTTGGGTTAAACTTTGCTTCTGCTGCCTGCCTGTCATTCTAACAAAAGCCATGCTTTTTTCACCCGTTCAGAGTGTAACCAAACCCATGGCTCACATGGGAACATTTCAGGAAAATGTTCCTTATGTCACAAAGCCTTTTTGCTCAGTTGAGACCATCTCTTAATTGCTGACAGCAGAAAAGGACCACACATGTCATGCCACCAAAGAGCAAAAACTTTGCTGTGAATAAACAAAACAAAAACAAGTCTTCCTAAAAGATTATGCATAACTACTCTCAGTGACAGCAGCAAAGAACAAGGGACTTTTCTCAACAGTAATTACAAAAATACTTTGTCACTGTGTACAGCCCTGTAAATTAGTCCCTTTGTAAAAGATTTTGTGAGGGTAGTTTGATGCAGTCTCAGAGTTCCTATCTATCAAAGCAGTGGTTTACTTATTAGCCACTAATTAATGTGCTTTATTCTCACCTTTCATGAACCTCATGTCAAAACAGGCTATCCACAAGAAGCCTTTCTACATTTTAACTTTTTTGTGGTCTTACCCTTTTATTCTCCTAAGAATAATTTACCTGCCACCTCCAGCTGAAGGCCCCGAACCCCATGCACAAGTGACAGAAAGCATAAGGTATATGAAAGACCTATTAGTTTACTAACACAGATCAAAACCTATGCACCTTATGCTTGATTTAGTGCAGGATACATCTGTGTTACCAGTTGAAAACAAAGGAGTGAGGGGTGAACCTATGAGGGAGAATGACTTTTTTTTAAATGCTAAAGGTGAAGCTAAAGCGTAACTGATACAGAAAGCTCCCCTCCAAGTAACAATTGGGACACTGTATATGCTTTCAGAGGAAGTGGCAGGTGCCTAGAAATCTCAAGGAAAAAACCCTAATGTTTCTAGGTTTTGCTCAAAGAACAAAGGGAAATCTTTTTGCCAAGGGCAACCTGTATAGACAGATGAGGCACAGCAAGGAGGGGGGGGAGAAAAAGCCATACCCAGCCTATCTTGTAGTTAGGAAACTGAGACACAAGGATTAAAACACACATCATGAAAGCGTACGCCACTGAACAAATGAAGAGGCTATTTAAAACCATTTTCTGCTAAGTAATACAGAAGTGTGATACATATCACTAGTTACTGTTGGTAAGTTTATGACAAATGGTATTATGTGTAAGATGACTGAACAATACAACAGGTAGAAGTAGAGTTGTTCTAAAAGCAACACCCTAAAGTGTAATCACCCTTTCATTCTCCTCACCTGAGTCAACAGACTAACCTATACAAGACGTTTATGAAACTGAAAAAGCATAATATTTTTGGCTGAATTCTTTCCTCAATACACTCAAGTCTCTTTGAAATGTGAACACTATCTGAGAAGCAAATTTGGCCAACAGACGTGTTGCCTTACATACGTTACAGACATAGGATAAATATTTTCAGAATTAGCAACCAACCCATTTTGTTACACTGATGAAATTTTCTACATGCATTATGCATCTTCTATGGGTTGTAATTCAATCTTTCTAGGCTTTCTGTCTGTATTTTCTATGTACAAATATGTTCTTCCAGTGTTGTGTCATTTTTATATCAAGAATACATGCCCTTCTCTCATTCCACATTTTTCCATACTAATATGTTCACCAATTACTCTGCTCACTTGGCAAGCAGGCATATCTCATAGATAAACTCTTATAGGTTGCATTTATAAATGAAAACATTCAGAATTACATACTTGGCCAGGTTATCACAAAAGAGCTAAGCTGCACTCTTACACAGCTTTTCAGTTTGGCAGCTCCAGCCAGACTTCCATTTTCATCATAAGCACTGGGCATATTAAGATTGCAAAGCCAGTCTCCCTAGGTTGAATTTCTCTAGCTCATATGCTGCAATTTCATCCAGAGGAGAGGTATGCCTTCCACTCCAGAGGCTAGTCGTGAAGTACTGCTTTACTCCACAGCAGACAATGGGGGCTTCAAGGACGTGTAGGAAAAGAGGTTTATGCAGTAGGTTACCACTACAAACTAGATGCTGAAGCCACCCCTCCGCTACCTTTAACCATATCTATATGGTAACCACTCAAATTTAACTTGCAATACAATTCTTCTTTGAGATTCTTAGTAATCCGTAAATTTGCCAAAAATTCCAGGAAAACAATGAAAAATGGTATGAAATTTGCTGTACTAGGTAGGCTCAACAGGTATGCTGTTTAATCTTTTTTTCCCAAAGCAACTAAATCTAAGTTAGCTCATGTTCTAAGTGACCACTCTGAAGTTTCCCTAAGGTTTCCATCACAATTTCACTTGGCCTTTAATTAAACCATTTCAGCTAGGTCCTGAATGACTTGAGATATGTTTCACTCTACATTTAAAAAATGCACATACATGAACATCCTGTAAGGGCTACAACACCAATATGCAAAATTTCATGCACAAACTCCAGTGATTCCCCCCCCCCCCCTCCTCCCTCCCTCCTTTCCACACCAAACCAAGAAAAGGGAGTATCATTTGGTCTTCAGTTATGGGGACTAAAACTTTCTCTCTAAGGTCATTGAGAATAGAAGGATCCCATGTAAAACACCACTTAACTTCCTCTCCAATTATCATATCTAGTTAAAAAGAAATTCTTCAGACACGTCTTGTTTAATCACAGAATTGAGATACAGTTTTCCAGTTTCCATCAGATTTCCCAGTGTGTAGCTGCAAAGAAAATAATCTTAGGTGATACACTGATGTCCTCTTCTGCAATCTTACCACCAGCTCTGTAAGGGAGGTTACCCTGCTCCCTGAATAGCTGCTGAAGTTGGTTTTCATTCACATCAGACAAATAAAAGCAACCCCCCTCCACAAAGCAACCCCAACAGCCACATTAATTTAAACCTGGATAATTTTGCCTGAACTAAATGTGACAGCATTCACACAAATTTTTCCACCAGCAACATGGTGGGGGAATGACAAGTAACTTCTTCTGCATACAGAGCCAGAGACAGAAGACATCTGTCCAGAGCTGTAATTCTTAGAAATAAAGCATGTATCTGATATGGCCAAGACAACACATCTTTCTTTTATTAGAACTGATGGTGAAAGGCAATTTTTATGAACAGATAGAACCTGTCTGTTAGGCATCTTATGACTTCTAGCTCTGAAGTGCCACTTTGGCATGGCAGGAAAAAAACCATCAACAGACTGATCAAACAGGTCATATCTTGTTCACATGGAAATGCTAAATTATTGTGTCTTTCCTATATATTCCCATACGCAGAAAAAAATACATTCTTTTTGGCAAATTACAACTCAAAAAAATTAAAATGTGTACAGAAGAAGAGGACACTGATAATACGTTAAGTAAAACAAAACAAATATATTACATGTAGTAAGTACATCACTGGAAAGTGAAATACAACCAGAAATCAAGTAATAAATACTGTAATGACTTAAGTATAGAACTAGAAAATAAGCAGATGGAAGGTGCAATTAAGGGAGACAATTAGCATCAAATTATGCCATATCTTCTAAACTTGGTTTTCAAAGATCAAATTCAGATGTTGTGTGTACTCATAGTCTCTGGAATTGTAAATAAAACATTGTGCACATTGCATTCCATAAATCTCATACTTAACTTACCATACAAATTAAATCCAAACACAAACATAATTGTAAAACCTCCTTTCCCACAAAGCAGTCATACAACCAAACCAATCAACATGTTAAAATTATGAATGTCAATGCTTTAGTTTCAAATTCAAATTATTAAGGAAAGATTTCATTGGTGAAAATGAAGTGTAACTGGCTCTTGGGTACAAGAATGTCTGAAAAATCCATATCAAACTGGGTCTATCTATACATTAAAGTCATCATAGACAGCGGTTTGCAAATCAGCTGATGGGACTCTTCAGCTGCATTGTTGCTGCTGTCCCCATGGTAAAACCTGTCAGATTTCAAGAAGTATTGCTTCCTGAAGTTAGGCAAAGAGTTACTGAAGGTGTCCTCTTTGGTATCCAGAGATTTTTATAACCAACTAATCTCAAAAGAGCAGATACCTGTCTTCATCTGGCATAGCTTCTCCATGACCTTCTTTCTGGTGTATTTGCTTAGTACATATACAGATCAAAATACAGAAGATCTTAGTTATCATAATAGTATTTTAATTGCATTTTTAAAGCATTTTTAATGGTATTTAATAAAAAATCTGAATTTTTCTTGAATCAAGGGACCAATACCCATTTTAAAAAATCTAAAGCTGTGTGAACTACCAGAGGGGAAATACAGGTCTCTGGAGACAGAGAATGAATTTTTCTGAACTGATACTTTCTAAGATAACAGATTCTAAATTCTATGCAGTTCAAATTGCCATCTTGCTTTTCACACCTAATTAAATTCTCATAGTTTTACAAACAGCAAAACTATACAAACTGAACCAGAGTCCAAGCCAGAATACAGGGTTTGTAAACCTTTTTACAAAGCAGGATCAAACATTAAACAAGAATAATTTCAAGACATATTTTAGACAGTTTCTTAGACTTTGTAAATGAATGCAGTTCTTCCGATTTCAATGGAGCCAGTCTGATTTACATTGGCTACTACTTGTACTTTGAGAAATTGGAGGATATCATAACCAAATTAATTTATAACTAAAAAATATAAAAAATATACATTTCACCATCTAAGGCTCAACTCTTCCTCTTCTCAAAAACCTAGGAAAGGGCTAGACTTTGTAGCATGCACAAAAACTTATGAAATGCATACTCTGGATAACAGAAGGAGGATTTTTACTCCGACCTTTCAGAACTTTACAATATTCCATTACTTATTGCTGGTTTATCCCAAGACAAAAACTACACACATCGCTTCACATTCAGGTTCCAGGCCAGGTTACATTCCCTACAATGAGGCTCAGAGATAAGAAGGAATGATTTGTTGCTCAGTCACATTTCTGTGTCCTGTGACAGATGTGGACTAACTCCCCGTCATTAACAGAAATGGAGAATGGTGTTTGTTTTATTTTGTTTTTAAAGATGGTATAAAAAGAAAAGGGGGCACTCCCCCTTCCTCGGGAAAAAGAAATAAAAGGAATACACTTTTTCAACATATGCAGTGTATTTCTACAAAGAATCTATCAGCACTGAACAAGAACTCTACGCCGTAGTGCTTGACAAAGCACTCTTTTAAAGAGCAGGTGTCTCCTTTACAGAGCAGTGGACCTTTTTGCCCAGGCCGCTGCCATTGAGAATAGTTTTATTTTCTTTCCATCTGATTTAACAGATGTCTTATGTACTTCACCATCTCAGCCATCTAGCCCATATAAGTTATGACCCCCAGACACATAAACACTTTAGGAGAATGGATAACAGCACAAAGACCGACTTTTTAACTGAGAGCTTGTCTACACATTCAGCTATTTGGGAAAAATTCAAGGACAGCAATTGCAGAAAAACTGTTCTTGAATGATGCAGGTCTTTCTGTGAAGATATTTGCTCCAGGAATGGGGAGTCAATCAGGAATCCCTACTTCTATAATACCAAATGTTATTAACTTATGTAAAATAGATCACTACTACTATTTCACGCTTCACTAAACTAAATAAACTTTTAGGTATAGACAAACCAGTAAGCAAAGCATCTTGAATACTTTCTACAAAGCCAGATTATGCTACAGGACAAAGGTTTTGTACAAGACCACTCTGGAGCAATTTCTTCATGCATAGTTCAGAAAAATTGAAACAAGAAAATGTAAAAATTAAAGTGTAAAAAAAATAAAGTATCGGACTTTTAAAGAAATATTTTATCATCATACTAACAAAAGGAAGATTCTTGCATTGATAGCTGCCTTGCTCAGAAAGCAGTCTTGGTGAAGTGATGGCAAGTAGAAAATAGATTTTGACAGACAGACAGAAAGTCGTAATGGATTTGAAAGGCAATGCTGTGAAACTTGTTGAACCACATCAACTCCCATATCATTAAGAAAGATCCTTAGTTTGAAAACAACTCACTACTGCAAGATATCCATCAGCTGTGAGGCTATCTTGACATGGAATACCACGACAGAGAGTTGCACTATTGTAAAGGGCTGAAGCCTAGTTACTATGGAGAGCTGTAAGAATTCTAAGGTAGCTGGAAAGTTAAGCTCCAAATGGTTATTCTTCCCCTCCTAACACAGCTTAGATCATGTGATGCAGACCTGGATTAAATCTTGTGTAATATTTGGATTTTTCTTTCACAGAACCATATGATGATTAGGACTTTTTTTTAATCCTTTATCTGCTAAATGACAATGATAAAGATTATCTAAGTAAAATGACTCTAGAGTGGGAGACTTCCCTGCATTTAGTAAATGCAATGGCAATTTCAAGAATAGTCCTGGGCAACCTGCTCTAGGTGTCCCTGCTTGAGCAGACGACTTGGACCAGTTGACCTCCAGAGTTCCCTTCCAACCTCAACCAGTCTGTAATTCTGAGAACAATGGCTTCATGAGGTACATGAGGATTTATAAATGGAATGAGAAGGCATGTAATACTTTCAGCTACCTACTGGTGAAGGTGTTTCTTTGCAGCATGAACTCTGTCTTCAAGTTTCTTAATGTAGTAAAAAAACCTCCTGATCAGGATGGCTGAATTTCTATGCTTCCAGAAGAAAGCTCGTCTGACCTCGGCAACTGGGAGGGCAGGAGTTGGCTTTCTAAGATATATCTTTCATTCATGTAATGCATGAGAGAGAAGCCCCTTTTTCGTACAGTAAAAAGTTTAAACCTCAAATGTTCTGACTGCTACTCTGGATGAGTTGTCTTACTGGGCTGAAAGTAATAATGACACCAAAACAATGAAATTCTTCTCAAGTAGTACCCACTGTTCATAAGTATGGCTCATCAAGTAAAAAAAAGACCCAAAAGGCATGTGAAAGATCAGAACAGAGAACATGGCACCAAAGAATATCAGACAGGCAGAAGTTATGTGTATAATTTGACCCTAGTGTCCCCCAAAAGCAACATCAAATTCAAATATTATGATACAGGAAGAATAATACCAGTGACTGACTAAAAAGCTCCATCTATTTCTGCATGGCTAGTAAAACACAGTAATTGATCCAGATCTTTCAGCCCTGACATAGGACATATTATTTTCATTGAACAGTCAGGTCACCCTCAGAGTCTTCCTTAAATCAAAAAGTGGCACTTATGTTGAGCCTCTGCTCTCTATCAAAACAAACCCACATATATTTTAAACCAAATTCTTGCTGACCTGTCTTTCAAAAGATGAAGTATCAACTCTATGAGCTTCATGCTGCTCTTAGATGAGGAGTAAGATTTACAGTAAGATCCATGTTTTTAAGAGGAATCAGCCCTACACCGATTTCACTATGAAGCTTTGAAGGGATCACAATTTGCAAAGCACAAAGAGATGCACTATAGTGACAGACTAAGTTCAGATCTGTGGTTACACTAAATGTTATATTACTTGATAGTATTTGAAGAATTTAGTAGACCAAATTTCCTATTAGTCTGTACAATGCAAGAGGAGCTATACAGTATGGTGTAATTTTTTTACTGATCTGTAAGTATTGTGTTGGTTTGGGCTGGGGTAGAATTAATTTTCTTCATACTAGCTAGTACAGGGCTAAGTTTTAGATTTGTCCTGAAAACAGTGTTGATAATTCAGGGATGTTTTCGTTATTGCTGAGCAGCGCTTACACAGAGTCAAGGCCTTTTCTGCTTCTCACCCCACCCCACCAGTGAGCAGGCTGGGGGTGCACAAGGAGTTAGGAGGGGACACAGCTGGGACAGCTGACCCCAGCTGACCAAAGGGATATTCCAGACCATATGACGTCATGCTCAGCATATAAAGTGTGGGAAGAATAAGGAAGGGGGGGGATGTTCAGAGTGATGGCGTCTGTCTTCCCAAGTAACCATTGTGTGTGATGGAGCCCTGCTTTCCTGGACATGGCTGCACACCTGCCTGCCAACGGGAAGGGGTGAATAAATTCCTTTTTTGCTTTGCTTGCATGCACAGCTTTTGCTTTACCTATTAAACTGGGTTTATCTCAACCCAAGAGTTTTCTCACTTTTACCCTTCCAATTCTCTCCCCCATCCCACCGCAGGGGCACTGAGCGAGCGGCTACATAGTGCTTAGTTGCCGGCTGGGGATAAACCACGACGGTCCTTTTTGGCACCCAACACGGGACTCAAAGGGTTCGAGAGAATGACAGGTTTGATTGGAATGTGCTAGATAAAACGTGTAGCTGTTATTGTTGTTTAGCTATTAATCGGCAAGCTTCTGTGCTTGCCATGGGGCTTGCTTGCCTCACTATGTATTAGGATCTAGTGCTCGTTATTGGCTGCTTTTTGCTTCCCCTGCTTGCTTTACTGCTGTAGTGCTTATCATCTTACTCTGCTGTGTCTGGGAACATTTTGATAACAGCAATGGCCATACGCCTGGGTTGGCAGATGGCCAGGGCATCACTGCTGTTTCTGGACTGCTGTACTAGACAGGCTGGAACTCCAGTGTGAACTTGAGTCGAAGGGACTGTGACCTGTGGATGAGTCCATGAAGGAGCAGAACACCCTGAAGAGTCTGTGGCCATGATTATGTCTGTACTGCAGCAGCTATACCTCTGAAGGGACTGTGGCCCAAAGTCCACACTGGAGAAGGTACACCTCGAAGCATCTGTGGCTGTGGGTAAGTCCATGCTGCAGCAGGTACAACTTGAAGCATCAGTGGCTATGCATGAGGTCATGCTGGAGCACCTCGAATCATGTGGCCATGGATAAGAACATGACAGAGCAGGTACACCCCTGGAGAGACTGCAGCCATGGGTAAGGCCATACTGGAGCAGGTTTAGTCCTGAAGAGACTGTGGCTGTGTGTAAGGCCACGCTGGAGTAGGTGTATCTCTGAAGGCATTATGGC
This sequence comes from Buteo buteo, assembly GCF_964188355.1. Taxonomy (NCBI): domain Eukaryota; kingdom Metazoa; phylum Chordata; class Aves; order Accipitriformes; family Accipitridae; genus Buteo; species Buteo buteo. Next base: position 37,008,603 of record NC_134204.1, read on the forward strand.
CCATGGAGAATGCCATGCTGGAACCTCAAAGTGACTATGGCTGTGGATAAGTCTACGCTGCAGCAATGATACTCCTGAAGAGACTGTGGCTCATGGGTAAGGCTCCACTTGGAGCAGGTATGCCCCTAAGGGACTGGAGTCTGTGGGTAAGTCCAAGCTGGAGCAGGGGAAAGAGGAGGAGTTCACTGCAATGTTAAACCTGATGGTCTGGTCCAAAGGGACCAGTGGTGGAGATTGTAATGGAAATACCTTTGAATTGTTGTAGCCCATGATTTGAGTTGCATGTTTATAGGAACTTCTATAGCAGGAACCACCTGAACCAATGGAGGACACGCCTTGCAAGAAGCAGTGCAAGTACAGCAATGACCCGACTTGAGCTGGCTTTGGTGCCCAGTAACTCCACACAACACACGACTCCTCCTGTCCTGAGTGACCACCATAACAGACGGACCCCAAAGTCATGGACTAAATGAACTCAATGGACATTTTGTGGACATATATGGACATTTTACAGACATTTCACAGGGGTGGTCCATAGACTTAGGGAATCATATCTGTGTATTATATCAAAGGGTAGGAAGCTGGGGGGGGGGGGGGGTTAATGAGGTTGTATTGGATAGTGTGGGACCTGAGCATGATATAAATGGTATGGAATAAGGGGTGGAGAAAGTGTTGGTTTTGGCTGGGATAGAGTTAATTTTCTTCATAGTAGCCTGTATGGGGGTATGTTTTGGATTTGTGCTGAAAACGGTATTGATAATTCAGGGATGTTTTCATTATTGTTGAGCAGCGCTTACACAGAGTCAAGGTCCTTTCTGCTTCTCACTCCACCCCACCAGCAAGCAGGCTGGGGGTGCACAAGGAGTTGGGAGGGGACACAGCTGGGACAGCTGACCCCAGCTGACCAAAGGGATATTCCAGACCATATGACGTCATGCTCAGCATATAAAGCATGGGAATAAGGAAGGGTGGGACATTTGGAGTTACAGTGTTTTGTCTTCCCAAGTAACCATTGTGTGTGTCATGAAGCCCTGTTTTCCTGGACATGGCTGCACACCTGCCTGCCAACGGGAAGGGGTGAATGAATTCCTTGTTTTGCTTTGCTTGCACGCATAGCTTTTGCTTTACCTATTAAACTGGGTTTATCCCAGCCCACGAGTTTTATCACTTTTACTCTTCTGGTTCTCTCCTCCATCCCATCACAGGGGCACGGAGCGAGCGGCTACATGGTGCTTAGTTGCTGGCTGGGGTTAGACCATGACAATTGTAGTACAGTGGATTATGGACACAGTATCTAGAATATTACATGTGAACTGAACCTTAAATTTAGAACAATTGCTTTTTTAGAGTCCTACAGTAAATCACTTCAGAGGGTACACTATAATGCAACACACATTTAGGTACAGATATACACAAAAATATTTTATGCTAGTGCAATTTACAAATGAAACAACAGTATGTTGCATTATCAAGATTCTAAATATTAAGATAATGTTTTCAGAGGAAAACACTGTGTTTCACTGCAGGAAAAAAATAAAATTCCCTACAGTAGTATTTTTTCTTCTGTGAAAAATCTGGTAATACACCAACTCTGTTGATTTCAGTAGAGAAACATCAAGGATGAGTTTAATTCACCTGGTAGGCATAACAAAACAGGACAACTTAGTTTTATTACGCCATTTAGGTGAAGGTTTTCTCCTGAGTTGCCCATCAGCAAACCCAACTAAAAAATATCTTACAAATCAAAGTTGCTTGCCCAAATCTTATGTCTTGTCATGATCCCGTTTCCACTTAAACTATTGCAGCATTATAGTCCTCAATCACAATCCCAGTACAGCAGGCAGTGTAGAAAATGTAAATGAAAATCAATTCTAAATTAAGGAAGCATCACTCCAGCTTAAAAGACATAAAAGCAGTTTAACTGGATCACTGGAAATTCCCTCTGCATAAAAGGAATTTCCACAAGTATTGCAGAATTAGCTCATGGTACTACTGTACCATGCTCTTCAAAGCCTCAAGCATGCGAGGGGTGGTTCAGGAAATATAAGTGTTGTCATGGACGGCTAAAAGCTAGCATAAACACTTTTCACATCACAATGAAGGCCAAAATGGTCCAGGACAGACCAAGAATTGAAAGGCAGACAAGTCTGCTCTGTTAGTCTCCACTCCTCCCATACTTGCACTGAACTTACTCAGACTACAGAATTGCCCTTGCACTGCCCAGTTGCCCCACAAATTAAGGAAGAAAACATAACTCTACTGAATACATTCAATTCTTACATCATAATTCAAGAGAAGAAGGATGTAAAGGGTAACAAACGAGTGAGAAATTTTAAAATGACAAGTTTCTAAGGACAAAAGAAATAGTAGGTGACCGAAGTCAAGAATTAACTTTAAAGGAACAATGCGTGGAAAAAGAATTGACTTGTTTCAAAGATGTACTAACAAATGTCTAATGGAACAGCATCCTTTTTAAGGAGACAAAAATCCCAAGATGACTAAATGGCAAAAGTAAAGAGGCAACAGAAGAAATATTGATGAAAAATGCGGGGTAGATGCAACTAAAACCATCAAGAAGAAATGATTTAAAGGAAAAATACATGTTGGGAGCTAGACTGAGTAAAAAAAGAAAATTACACAGGAGAAAAGTAGAGTATCAGAGGGGACAGCAAGCAATATAGTGAAGAATAATAAGGCTTTCTACAAATACATAAAAGGAAAGAAGACAGTAAAGGATAAAATGAACGCATTAAAGTATAAAACAGATGCTTAGATACAGGATGATGCAAGGTTGATGGCAGGATTAAACACCTCCTTCACAGGCGTAATTCTCTTCAGGAACTGTGAAGAAAATATCTGGAAACATGAGGCTAATACTGGCCTCCCAGATCAATTAAGCAGCAACACGCTGTTTTTACAGCTCACTACAAGTTAGTACGGACAAATGTAAATTAATATACTGTTTCACTTTGGAATCATCTGGTGCAGTATGGACTGAGAACTCATCACTTCCTCTGCCTCTTATTTGGGGTTTCACATTAATTAGACACAGATCAGTCAACTGCAAGTAGCCTATACTGTGATTTTTTTTTTTGTAACAACCATAATTTGAATTCCATCTGCAGTAGGATAGGATATCCTTATACAAGGGATTATATAGTAAAAAGGACAAGACCCTTAATTTCCAACAAAAGCACATTCATGGGAAACCCCTCAATACCGAAATTTAGTCAAGTTTCTCAAAGGGTAACTAAATTAATATGTGAATGGACTTAAAGGAGCACATATATACAGATTTTAGTAAATGCACTTTAAAAAATATTGATAGGTTAATCACTCAGTAGGGAAGAGTAACTTCAGCATTCAGATGGTAAAGTGAACAAAACAATAGCTACCTAAAAAGGGAAAGTGAATATAATTGCTGTCAGTTTTTTGGAGAAAGGCTGGCTAGTTAAAGGAGTAAGACAAGGACGGATTTAAAAATGGGTTCCACTATTATTCTTTCTCAAAAGAACACAAAAAATATGAATACATGCAAGATGTCTATACAGTCTTAGTGGCATACAGCCTTTCCCTTAGAGATGAAGACTAAGATGCACATGAATGTTTCTCCATGATGCAGTGTGCTCATGTGTAGACTGACTTGCACCCTTCTTCTGGCACTTACCTGCTGCACTGGGCACAGCTGGCAGGTGTCGGTGGTGCATGTGGGGATCCAGGGCAACCTGTGCTGGATGAGGTCTGGGACTGCCCTGAGCTGGTCCCAGCTGGCTCTGCAATGGACAAAACAGACCCACCACCACATGCCAAACTGTGCCAATCAGAGCACATGGTGCCTCTGTGAAAACGTGTTTCAGAAAGGGAGGTAACAACTATGGGAAAGAGAGACAATGAAGAAAAAGAGGAGACATGAACAGGTCAGGAGCAAAGAGGCACCTGAGCATGGCTGGAGAAAAGAGATTCCTGAGCAGGGGCAGGGTAGAGACACCCAGCTAGCGCTGGAGCAAAGAGATGCCTGAGCAGAGACAGAAGGGAGACGTGGGAGGAGGTACACTTCTGAGGGGACTGCAGCCCGTGGAGGAGCCCACACCCAAGCAGCTGAGTAAGAAGCACGGAACGGCAAAAGCAAAGTAATCATTACACACCGACCTCAGCCTCCTGCACTACCATCACCTCACCCAAAGGACTGACTGTGATGTAGAGCAAGGGGACTGGAGACCAGTGAGGGGGCAGCAGAGGTGGCCACAGGGAAGCTGGGGTGTGTTTCTCTAAGTGTTTATTTAAATGTTTGTGTTTATTTCTCAATATCGAAGTTAATAATTAAATGTTAATGCTAATTGGCAATAAACCAAATTAAGCAAAATTCCACAAATTGAGACTGGGTTTTTTTGACCCACGATATCTGGCTACCAAAAAGCAAACAAACAAAAATATCAGTAAGAATAGAAAGCACTGGCAATTTTGTCACTCAGCTAGATGTAAACAATTATACCGTATTACTACCATGAAGACATAATTCCTGTTTTAAAACATAGTGTACAATTATAACTTTAGTTTGCTAGAGAATTTTCAAGCATTAAAACAAAGGAGGGCCTCAGAATATTTTATCCTACTGTTCCATGGAGTATCCTTCTCACATCAAAGCATTAAATGGGAAAACTATGGTGAAAAAGAAAACTAAATTTAGCAACAGAAACACCATTGTATTTCTGTGCATGCTGTATACTTACAATTTTCCCAGGTCCAATACACAGAACAGATTTTCATGTACATCATGAACAAAAATCAAGTTCTACCTAATCTTCCATTACCGACTAGTAAAACCAGGATCATGACATCAAAGGGGGCAAAAATTCATACTCAGTATCACTAGCTACAGCTGAATTATGTCAGGAATTAACTTGGACTTAGATATCTACTTACTTTTTTTACAGTAAGAGTCAACGTCGCTTGTATGAACCTTCATTTCTTCATTACAATGATTCTGTAGATTGTACCAGGCTTTCAGGCAGTGATAAATAATATAGACTATGAAGCAATTATCATTCAACATCTGGCAGGCAATATTTAAAATAAAAAGAGATGTTGCAGATATTTCAGTACAGGTTTTTAGTCTAAATCAGTATTATCCACTTGTAAAGCTTGGTTATTTCTGAAATATGCACATATGCATGTGTACATACACAAACACACTACCATTGCCACAGGTACTAATTTTCCTGTATACACACAATCTCTCATAAATGTGCATGCACATACACATGGGATAAGTATTGCACAAGCTGGAGGGACACCACTCCAAAAGAAATGCAAGACTATTAGAATGAGGTGGGAGAATGAATGAGAAAATAGGGAGGACATAAGAAGGAGGAAGGCTTCAGGTTAGGGTATTCGGCCTGTTCCTCCTCAAATACTGGTTCATTCCACTGCAGAAAAAAGCCATTATCTGCTTCCAAGTACTAACACAAATGCCTACCGTCTTCCACTATTCCCTGTCTCCATGCCCAGGGATTCCTCTGTGGAGGCACAGGGACAGACAGAGAAGATGTCAAGTAACCATACTGCTAACATCGCGAAAGACCCTACTGCTAGCAGGAGAAATTTAGTTCCCACATTTCTAATGAGAACACAGATGAGACCTTAGTTGGACCTGAAATTCAACAGAGAACCCTATATAATCATGTTTCTGAGAACCCTATATAATGATTTTTTATCATAACTACCTTTACTTGGATATGCTTTTCTGCTAGTCATGCAAAAAGGTGTCAGCTCTCAGGTTATTCCCTGTGCAAAATGGTCACCACCTGTCATCACAGTTAATGGCTGCCATTTCTCTATAGTTAACTAGCATGCAAAATTGAGGCTATCTTTCATAAAGATGATTACTTCCTCCAATTATTTTCAAACTGAAGTAAAATGAAAACCATTGCCTCTCTATGGTTCAGAGATATGGGAAGATACTATTAAGATAAAGAGACAGTAAAGATTTGCATATGCAAAATGAGAAGAATTAGGATGCAGATTTATAATATTAAACACAGGTGCTCGCAGGATTGTCCTAAGTTTGTCATACTGCCTACTTAAAGCATCATCTCCATACCACAAGCTTTGACCTAAACCTTAGATGCTCTTTCATTGTTTTCTGCCTCAGACCCCAGTACCCCGTTCCCCTTCAGAGAGATATATGCTTTTCTTACATACTGACTGAAGTAAATTCATTTGCATATTTCACTAATAATTTCATTGTTTCTTCATCTAAGGATCAATCATCTAGAAATGGGAGGCTGACCTGAAGGTTACTGCATTTCTTTCCAATGACTAGATATTACAAGAGTAGACTAGTATCTAGTATCTGAAATCAGGAAAGTGAGCAGCAATTTATATTTGACTCATCGATTATGACGGCATAACTTCAGAGGATAGTAGCGTGGCTCTGCACAACTACCAGTGCTCAATATAATCTACAGAAAATAACTTGTAACTGTGATACAATCTTCTGAATATGGACTCATTCACATACATGTCATAAGACTAAGTCTGAATCCACGTCTGACATGTAAACATGTGACCAAAGTCACACAAGTATACAGGTGTTAATCTCAATTTAAAGTCCAATAGCCACCCCACCCCCGCTTTCAAGCATCATAATTTCAAAACATGCATTATTATATGAATACTTCTTAAACAGCTAGGTTTAAAAAAAACAAGCAAAACCCCTTCTTATTACAGGACTACCAGACTGTACCTCCAAGATAAGTCATACTAAGTCTTGCAAAAACTAAACTGCATCTGTATAAAGGCATTGTCCACAAAACTAAAAAGTGGAAAGTGTTATCTTCAATATATCATCACCTAAAAATTCATCGGTGTTGCAAATACACAACTATATATGTAATGGTGAGTCATGACAATATTAAATGAATACTGCAGTAATTTCTCTGCAGATCAGATAGATGCCTGAAAGGATCTTATAAATAGAAACAGTATTTCTGTACAGCCTACTGATGGGTGAACATAGTTCTAAAATTTTGTCAGTGCACTTTGACAGTGCCAGTGCAATTTTACTCCCCACAGCTTAATGATTTTACATGTCCTGTGACCCCTCCCCAAGCACCCACTCTAGCATATAAATGAAATACAGTCTAACAAGTTAAAAACCACCCTTTTTACATCATGTGCTTTAAATATGTTGTTAGTGAAATAGTATTTTCATGTAAAGTAAAATACAGAAATGGTTCTATGATATTGTTATGGTACATCTTAGAATTTGCAGAAGGAAGTAACTACTGTGAATGATAATTTGAATGTGCCTACTGCACTACAAAGAGTAGATTATATAAAGGAACATGAAATAACACAGCTAGAAGTGACCTGATCAGGTGAAGGTGATTCCGAAGCCAGGTCTCTACTTGCCAACACACTTCAGAACACATAGCTTCTTTGCTAATCAGACCATTACGCTATCCCATGTATTTTTCAATTAACCTCTCTATTGCCTTCATGTGTTTAATTGCCACTTTAGATGTTGCCTATATGGTATGGGGAAGCCTTAAATAACTTCTCTGATGTCATACCTCTCCATTTCTTTTAATGGTAGTCTGCTGCTTCTTTAAGGTCTACCTGAACTGAATTCCATTTGTCCTGTGGTAACTGCAGCCACCACTGTTGTGAAGTTTGCAGCAGAAGAATCACACAGACAGACAAAAACAGTATGTATCTTCCCCATTCAGTCCTCCCTGGCTTTTTGGAGGTATTAGCAAGATGCAAATTGCTCCAGCATTTCCTCTTAAACAGAACCACTGAGAATTTTACACAGCTCCATGGGGAGACAGCAGCCTCCGAAGTCACTATAACTCAACAGCTGGCCAAACTAGACAGACAGAAAGAGCTTGCTCTCCAGTGCTCTAGTTTCATGATCTTAGCCTGCCTGTACCTAATGGACAAGGCTTCACATCACTACAACTTGCACAGAGGTCAACATCATCATAGTAAGATTAAAGAACTCAGGTTTCATTTTCTTCCACAATCTAGAAGCAAATCTACTTTTTTTTCCCCACAAGAACTGTTTATTCTCCCAATCTCTTACTAGGAACATATGCTAGAATTTTCACTGCCTAAATTTTCACCACACTTCATAGAAGCAGTAAATATAAACCATTTATTACAAGGAACAACAAACAACTGAATTGCCAGAAGAATGAAACTAATCCTTCTCTCCTTTCCCACTGTATCTGTCCTCTCTTTTACAGGGTTATCATGTAGAAGGGAAAGAGGCAAGGGATGTATTCATGCATTGTTGGGTCACGTCAACAGTAGCAGAGAGACTCCAGAGATTTCCATTCGTTACTTTCATGATCACCAAGTTTATCTGAATATTACTAACCCCGATTCTTCTGATTCTGTGAAGATTCTAACAAGCAAATGATGGCATTTATATCTTAAGTTTTTGATTACTCTTATTTGATTACAGAGCAAGAACTACATTGTTCTCAACATTTCAACACTCCTTTCAGGGGCTTGTGAAGCCACTAGGAAGAAGCAGGTGCTTGATCGGCAGTAACAGAAGCACATAGCTTTAGACAGACTCAGGGCAAACCTGCAAATGCTGAGTGGCTTCAAGAACAGATGTCAAATAAGTTAGTGTATCGGGGCGCATGATTTTTCCCTTGAATTCAGTGCCTGCCTATCTTTCACAGGCAGTTTTTGGAGAAACACCCAAGCAAACTCTGAATGAAACTCATTCTGATCTTGAAATTATTACACTTGCTTTTATACAGCAATTTGCCTAGGCTAATATGTCCTGTTACAGTGGGATTAACCAGCTGGATGTAGACCATGCAATGTAGCATGGAAGCTGCATTGCTTCCAATACCTGATCTAGTAGTTCAGAATTACTACACTGCCCTGCATTCCTAATTACTCCACATCCCTGCATTGTACGATACAGAGATACATTAACTACTCATGAAGAAAGTAGGATATGTGGTTAAAATACACATTAAAGGAAGTCTATCACCTCTAAATTGTGTTCCTGTGCCCATCCAGATTAATTGTTTTCCTTTACCGTAGCTTGAAGTAACTGATTTAAGGAAGAAAATTATACTTTCATTGGCCAAACAGCAGTCTTAAGGCAGCAAATTCATTTGATCTCCATTTGTTGCCTTGCTTAAGGAGGGAGTCTACTTACTTTATAGATGGCGGTAACACAGGTGCCTAATCAAACAGATCTTGTTATACTGACCAGCATGTGAAACATGAGATGGTGTATGTGTTGTCTTCTGTAGCTGTAGGAGGTAACCAGAAGTCTTTTCCTTGTATTTTTAGTGTATGTATTTCTTCTCCCAAGCTTAAATGAGACAACAACCAGTGAACCTCAATGCCAACTCAGGAGAATCCAAATCACTCCCCTTGCCTTTGGGAAATAATTATCACCTTTCCATATAAAGAAAAAAAAATCAGAAAGTTGGCTAAATCTCTGGATGTAATTTTGATCTAAGAGCTTTATATATTTTTTTTTTATTTTTTTTTTTTAAACACAGCTGCTTGCATATATATATGGTGAAGTCTGTCCCTGCATTAGGACATCTCAAAGTGTTCATTCACTCGGATGGGCATTTTGACTGTATTTCATTCCTCTCCTTAACCCAAAGACAGTTCACTGTCATAATTAAGACCATGACTAACATTAAACTATCTGGAGGCACTGTAGCCTACAAAGCACAAGTTGAATGAGCACTAGGCAGAAATGCCCCC
>NC_134204.1:37023355-37040855 GCF_964188355.1 Buteo buteo
TGGAGAGCTATTGGAGTTTCTTACCTACAGGCATGTTTTCAGTATTTTTACAGTATATGTGGGTAATACCATTTGCCAACTACAATAACTAGGGCAATAAAAGTGAGAAATCTAGATGAGAGATCTTCATACCAACTTAAATACCTAGATGGAATTATTAAAACTTGTGGAGGTCAGGTTAATTTAAATGCAGAGGTACAGGGATGTACAATGCTGAATGTACAAGGCTGTAACCACTGCAATTGTTAAATTAATTCTTGTGGTTGTTATGTGGTGGCCTACTGCTGTTTTTAGTGACAGTTTGTTTTGGATGGTTTAGTCCAGATCTACCAGTGGCTGCTGCTTTTGGAAAGACTGTCAAATATGTTTCACTCACAGTGTCTGGGTTATACAGATCTTCTATTGACATGTGCACAACTAAAAATTCTGTACAAATTCCAGTGTAGCATCAGGCTTTCCAAAATACTTGTAAAGACATATCTTCCTGCAGATAGTGTGTGCTAAAGTTCTGGTGAACACAAATTTAGCATTTTCAGGACTTTAGAAAAGATGTTTGTTCACAATTTTTGCATTTTGTATTTTGTAAGGCTCTCACACATTCCTTGTTTTTATGCATTATGTGAAGTAGTATAAAGAATTCACCTGGTTTTCCTTAGCACATGCCAAATGCATTAGTATGGACAAAGAGTAGCAACCCTGAATTAACAGTTCTAGTTATATTTTAAGATACAGGAAATTTTAGAAATTAGTGTGCTGCCTTGAGAACACCATTTTTAATGTCAAAAGCTTAGATAACCTAGGTGTATATAATTTTTACCATCTTCAGATCTCACAAAAACATAGAAAAACAACTGTCATACAGTTTTGGAACTCCTCTAAGATTTTGCCATTTTATGCAAATAGAAGTTTAGGTTGTATGGTTTAACTTTACATAGTTTAACGCATCTACTTTGCAGGCATGTTGCTGCTACACTAAGCAGTGCATTTTCCTCACTCAGTTCTCCCACAGGGACCCAACCAGCTGGGAAATAATCCAAGAGCGTTTCAATAGACACATACAAGCAGATTAGACCCAGGTACTAAGCACAAAGATTAACCTTCACAATAAGGAAATACTGAGGACAGCAGGCATACTGGGAACAGATGGGATTGAGGAAAGGAGAGGATGGGTTATCAGAAGGCCAATGTTACTGGATTTGGTTTGGTTTGGATTTTATCTTTTTTTTTTTTTTTTTTTCAATTATAGAAGTCATTCTACCTTAAGTCCTAGACAAATTCTAACTTGTTCCAAGAAGATCCTGCTACCCACCCCCAGAAGTAAAACCCTGGGACAGTCAGTACATTTCAGCTGATAACAGCAGTCACAGGCTACACAGCTTCAGAGAGAGATTATAAAATTCCTACCACTACAACTCCTAAAAATCAGGTAGTACCACCCATTCTGGCATGGATGCTAGTAACCTGTCATACATCTATCTGGAAATACAGTTTAGAAACAATTTGGGGATTCTTAGTAAACTAATCTAGCAGAGGCCAAGAAATTCCAGATGATGCAGAGCAATCTCTAGGAACAAAAAGGCAACAATGCTGCTCTTCAAGTATCTCATAGATGCACTATGGAAGTCACATTAGTGTGCCTGCATACAGCACAAAAAAGGCTTTTAACACTTTAGAAACAGAAGTATTCATTTTGAACCTGCATTATCCTGAAACTATGATGAAGTTCAGACTGTGCCTCACTTTTAGTGTGAACAGAGTAAACAATAGCATCCTGTGACAAATGAAGGCATTGATTAAAAGTGGAAAAATGGGACCAACTTGAGTAAATCTTACTGGTTTGCCTGGTTTCCTGTCTGTTCATTTGGTAGTAACTAAGAACAAAGCCTAACATAGCAACTAAATGTTAACAGAGAGACCTTAACACACACACACAGAGTCCTCATCATGGCTGAGTGGTGCTAGAAAATTCATCTTCTTAAGTAAGAAGTAAGATATAATGCACATGTGGCACTATATCTTCCAACCTTGTGACTGAAGATGAACGTCATAACACAGAGCAATCATCATGTATACAATGTACATTCTTCCTTCTCCCCCTGATCCTGAAGTAAACTGCTTTATATGATAGAAATGAAAAATAAAAAGTACTTGAAATAGAAGGAAACCGTAGATACCGAGTATTAAATAACTGTAAATTGTTACAGCAGCATCAAAGGAAAACATATATGTTCTGAGTCTTCACTCACCACTCATACCACACTTTCTCTTTTGCAAGGTGCCTTGAGAGCCAAGTAGAAAATTTTCGATAAGGGCTAAGTACTTTTAATGAATCACACATCCCTTTAGCTGACAATTTTTCATGAAATGTGGGTATTGACTCCTGCATTCCAACCAAAACAACGGTTTGTATAAACTTAGCACTTATTGAATTTACACTGCAGTTTCATCTAGACAGTTGGCTACTGCTTACTTTCCCAATCTGTTCTCCAGCATCTTACTACATGCAATCTGTTACTTTATGCTGTTAATCTGCTTTCCTTATTTCACTCCAGAAATTACTGCTATCTGTGATATGCCATGTGCACAAATAGAAACTGTATTTTTCTAATTACAGGGTATCCTTTGGGTAAGAAGCAGTACAAAATGTAACAGATTGTTAATAATGATCTAAAATACTATTTTTTTAAAAGAAATCTATACTTACATACTTGCTTAACTGTACTTTGACATGTAAAAGTTAGTAGGGAGGATGTATGTCCAGTGGTTAGGAAAAGCAACTGGGTGTGAAGACATACACTTACTTCTCATCTCAAATGATGTGCTATGGGATATTGGGTAAATAATTTCATTTTGCTGTTCTGTTTATCCACAAGTAAAATTCAAGTAATACTACGTAACTACACACAGGCATGCCGCAAGGCTTACTCACCTGATGGTAAAGATGCTACAGATAAGCCAAGGATTTGCTATTTTAAATGCCTGTACATAAGGAAATTGAAGTTACGTAATGCCCAGTTCACTCCCTCTTAGGCACCCTATGTATACTTTTCTGTTTTGTAAAGAAGACGAAGCAAAATTGGAAAATGCATCATCACTCCTTCCTGGACTTCTTGCATACTTTTTAGGTGGCTTCTGCATAACGCATGGCTGCATCTCCTTGGCACAGCAACCTGTACTCCTAAAATGACACTTGGCACTGCACCTGGGACACTGTAACCTCCGTGGACTAAAAGGATTTGGTTTGTCTCATCCCTTCTGATTATGCAGTGTATGCTAGGAACAAAAATGTGTGGCGACATGGATCAATGGACTGCACACTGTGTTTTCTGGTCCCACTTGTTTCTACTCTTCAGTTCTTGTTTCTACTCTTCACTTCTTGTTTCATGTACTACCTTTAACATTCCTCCTACAGGAGGGTGGGAACCACACATTTGATTCACCGTACTGTCCCAATAAAAAGAAAAAAACCTCTTTAGGCAAAAAAAGATTTAGAAGTAGTCATGAAATTCTAACCACTTCCTCTGATACTGTAAGCAACTTAAGTTTTCTAAGCATTGAATGCAAACATCGACGTACACAACTTACATCTAAGAAATTGCAGGGATGAGAAGAAAGACATTTAATCATGTATTCACATCCTTTGTCTTCCATTTGTACCTCTCTGTTCCCCACCAAGAAACGAGAATAAAAGAAATCCCAGGCAGAGATGATGACAACACTTCAGTCAAATGACAAACAAGGCAATTTGTAAAGAATATTGTAGAAAGAAGCCTATTAAAACATTTCCAACATGAAATTTAACAATCTGTCAAGCACCACACCCAGAGGAAAGTTGGGAGTCACTCAGCATTGTATCATTTGTACTCCTACAGTGAATTACCAATGTAAACCACATAGGTCCACAGGGACATACTAGTGCCTTCTCACTGCATATTAACTTTAAGTCCTAAGGCATTCAGAGGGATAATGGTATTCAGCATACAGTCAGGTCTCAAAGGAAACCAAAATGCATCACGTGTCAGCTGTAAGTGTGTTCCCTCTCATATTTATGTAACATATATGATGCATATACAAATACTGAAACATATAATTAACTTGAAAGACAAAGAAAAGATTCAACTGTTCGGAGAAAAATTTTTCAGTAAATCCTGATTTCACTGACTTCAGTAACTAACTCCCATTGATTTCAGTAGAGTGACTTCAATAGGAATGTTAAGACTTCTGTGCTGCTTGCACTTTCAAAAAACCTTTCCAAATCTTGTGCTATGTAAAAATACTGAAGGTAGCTGGTTTCAGCAGTTAGGAAAAGGAAGGCAAAAATAAATACACTACATGCACAAAATCCCTCACAAATTCATGGTACTTTTTTTTGCTTTCTCATTACACTATGAACAGCTACACCAAGAGATTCCCTCAGAGGGGAAGAAGGCAACTTAAATTTGGTTATTCTTCTTTGAGAGGCCATCTGCTTCTGTGGTCAGAGCTCATCTTCTTCCACTTCTCCCTTGGAGTATCAGAAAGACTCCTGGCGTTTCGGAGGCTGACAAGCTCAGAAATTCTAGCGTAGCAAAGGGCATATATTGCCTCATCATTGCAGCACTCGAGGTGTGGGGGGGAGGAACTATTTTTCTGAGGTACTGCTAAGACAATTTTTTTTTTTCTTCAAAAAGGCTATGATGTTGATTCTTACTACTGATAAAGTTACTAGTCATCTCAGGTTACATCCGCTCTCTTAGGAGGAAACATGGTTGGCCATTGCTGGCCATGTGACAGCCGGTACTTACACGAGACCAAATATAAGGAAGCAGAATCATCCAGTATACCTGTACTGACAGCATAAACATACCCCTCAAAGAAAAACAGTTACAACTAATGAATCTTCCTCTTTAAAAGGCTTGCCTGTACACAACATTTGCCACCAAACATGAGAGAAACATACAGTTAAATACAGACTGCAATTCCCAAGAAATCATGATGTCATGATGCTTCTGCAATGGCAAAATGAGTGGTAAAATTGCTGTTGGAACTCCAGGTACCATCTCTTTAAATCTCAGGAATGGATATAGTCAACATTGAGGCAAACAACAGTGGCTGACCTAAGGCTTAAAACATATTAACACAGAGATATCTGAAGTCAAAGAGCGGAAGGGGGAGGCAGGAGGTGGACAAATATTAGGGCCTTGATCTCCCATCACTTTAGTCATAGTTATAAGCTACTAGAAGAGTAGTTTTCATTAAAAGGTACCCAGCAAGATGCCAGACCCACTGGGAAACACGGCCCTTCACTAAAAGACAGATTCTAATCAGTCAAATAACTGTGGTATTAAAAAAAAAAAAAGAAACGCCTACCACATGTGGATGCACACTGGAGATGGCTGAAGATGCACCTAAGATGACTTTAGGTCAAAACTTTCTAGGATTAAAAAATAATCCACAATCACACGGGTAACAAAGACATGGGAGGGGTACCACCTTCACAGAGTTCACATAAAAAACATCGTTTGTGCAGCTGCTTCTGCTATTCTTGCTGTCCTTTCTGCTGTTGCTGAAAATATCACTGGTTGAGGATGAGCAAGTGAGATTTAAAGCCTGGAAGCCACTCAGTGTTCATAGTATGATGTGGAAGGACGTGAGGTTTGGGTGTTAAATCTGTGAGAGTTCACTGTGAAACAGCTTAGGAACAAAGGCAGGGTGCTGTAGTCAGAACTGCCTCAGCCAAGCTGGAGCCAGAAGGATCAATCATGTTATTTCTTGCCTCACCTTGGGGAGGATTGTTAGTAAAAGATGAGTCAGGGAAGCTGTGCTTAAATATCTTTCCCCACAAGATCAGGAATACAAGAATCTTGGAGCAGAAGCACTGGCATTTCTTGTTGACATCTGAAGAGAAGAAGCAGACCTCAGGCTATCCTCTGTCCTGGAAAGCAGCGCATAGGGTATCACCCTTCTTTTCCCATTTGTGATCTGCTGCATTTTGAATCAGGTAAATCCATTTGGCAATTAGTTACAGGCTCCAGACAGTTAAGAGGTACATAGATGTTCTTGGAGACATCCATTCTATAGACCATCTGCTTTCCCACCGAAAGGAGAGGATCTCACACCACCTTGTTAATATAATGCATGGTGGTCACGCTTTCTGTAACCCATTCATGATGGCCTTACTATGTAAGCTGAAGGCTGGTCACAGCTATCTTCCTGCTCTGACCTCTCAAGACACTGAAATGTAAATTAAACCTTTGGTTCTGAGATGTCCAGTGAAAAAGCAAGTCCAGTAGACACCAAAATTTTCCAATCTGGAAAGCAACAATGCAAGGAAAAGCAACCTTTGCCAATTATTGCCTAATTGTTGCTTTCTACTTACAGAGGGAGTCATCATGCTGCGTGATAGTCACCAACATGTCTATCAAATGGGGCACTCATAAGTCTAAAGTGTTCAAATGACATCTGCATTAAATGAATGTGCAGTGTTGTATTAGGTTGCATGTAAGTGCAGGATGTCCTACAGCCAAATATGGCCACATTCCATTCCAAAAGAATAAAGGTAACCTGAGTCACCTTGTTAGCTTTGTCAGAGCTAATAAAATCAACACTACAACTTTTGGCAAGGAAGAATTCCAGCACAGTTTTCAGTAAGTTGCACCATTTGTTTTACGAGCCAATCTTATAGACATGGGCTGATGACAGTTTGGGTTTTTTGAATGTCTTCAATGAAAAGGTCCAGTAGGAAGTGGTATCAGAAGTGGCAGAGGCCTACCACAAAGAAAAGGCATAGCAGAAAGAAACTTGCAGGTTAAAGTAAAAACGATGCTGAAGCAACAGGAGTGTCATTAGCCCAAACTTTAATTCTGGAGTTCAAGTCCTCTTAAGTCCAGGACTGATGGATCTCCTATTTTTTCCCTGGTTCTCAGAAATAGCTGCTGTAAAACAACTTTCCTCCAATATAGAACAGTTTTAGGCGGTCACATCATTCTCCTAACAATTCACTTCAGAATCCTTATTTGAGTCTCTGAGGATGATTAAAATGGGGGTTTGGAGTAACACAGTATTGAAAATTGGTGAGGTACTGTATCACACTCCTATAGACTGTTTATGAAAGTCTGAAGAATATCTGACAGCACAGTCCCAAAGAGATGACAAGAAAGAAAAGATAAAATAGGACGAGGCATTAAACATTTTTTCCAGCATCATTTACAAAAGTCAAGTTAGGAGGCTCAATTGTGTATTTTCATGAAAATTCATTCTGATGAGCAGTGCTAATGGCTACGTTGCGTCTTTCTGAGGGAATAATACTGTGTATAATCTGCTTGAGAAACAAGAGGAAGCTGACAAAATGTGCCTGGATGTGAATGAGAAACTTGTATTTTTTGACAGCTGAATGGCAGACTCTAGAAGAATGTAAGGTACGTCAGGAATCCTTGACTAAGCATAAAAATTTCATCTTCAGAAATTATTTCTGATGCTAGATTTCCAGGACCAGGCACTGGATATTCTTTATGATGTGAATTGATTTTTGGTGAGATTACTTCTTGCCTTGTCCAGACCTGAGGCCAAAGCCCTCCACGATCCCTCCAGACTTTCCAGATGAGATGGACAACTGATTATTTTTCTCAGAAGTTATTGGTTGAGGTGACTCTCATAATCCTTTCACACTGTGTGCCTTCATTCCTCTGCTAGTGAGGGGGACAGGACAGGGTAATCAAATGATGGATGAGCCCTTTCAGTGAAGAGAAGTGATTATCACAAGAAGGGCAATCCTGGAGATGGGACACCTCAGACAAACAGAAATTTTGAAGAAGAAGAAAGAGTAAGATAGCATCTAAAATAAACAAACAAAACTGCTTTATTTGCAGGAATGCCACTACTGAAAATTACTTCACTAAGCCACATGGGATTGAAAAAAAGGAAGGTGTGAGATGTACTGGCCTCTATAGATGCAGTTATGTCATACATGCATACATTACAAATACTGCTGAATCAGAGAACATTCTACAGCCTTCCACAGCAGGGTACTTATATTCAACCATAGTCTGAATATACATATATATAAACACCAGAGACAAAACTACAAATATGCATCACAACTTACACAGAAAGATCAATTATCCTGCAGGGTCTCTATGAATACTATTACTCAACTTTTGTCCCATGTTAGGGAAAGGACCAGAATCACAATAATTATTTTATCAAAAGCACCTGACAGTCAGCTATGTTAGTATCTCCACAGGCTCATCAATCCTGGTTTTGTTCTTAGACTTTCCATGAATAGAGATTGCCAGAACTGCATGGCCAACTTGTTTTGTAGGATGGCACAAAGCAGGACTTGGATAATAACTATGAGCCCATTTTCATTTTGACTTCAGAGGTTTCACAGTTGTCTCTCCAGAGGCAAAAGATCAGTTAACTGCGCACTGTGATGCACAGCTCCCTACCCATAAATATCTTATTAGTACAATAAAGAGAAGCAGGCCTCTCATATCCGTGATGGGGATATTAGGATATTAACACAGGATCCACAGCCTACAGAGAACTATGCATTAACACACATGTGTTAATCTAATTTATCTAATGCCTATCAGTATATCTAGGTAACTTCTATGAGCAGCTGAGCAGTCCTACATTTTCCAGTACTTGGATGAGAGGCTGGTAAGAAGTCTAAGGTATTATAGACACAAGCCAAAGAGTGAGAAGCTGGCAGAACATAAACCACAGAAAACAAGTTGGCTGAAAGGCATCATTACATCCTATGCTATTGCTGAGCTAATGAGCAGTAAAAAGTAAAGGAGTAATAAATCTAGAACTTAGAAACTTAAAAAAAAGGTAATACTGCAGGTAATGTCTACATATTATACATCAATATGTTAAAGGGTGTAAGGGGAATAGAGGCAAGTAGCTCAATGGTTCCCCAAACTTCTGTTGTTTGATTCAGCATTGATGAACAATTTATGACGCACCAAGACTGCTTCTGGAGTGTTCTAGTAATAACATACAGCAAAAAAACAGATTAAATGTAGCCTCAGAATGCTTTCAAAATCTCTTTTAAACACAATGTAAAACCTAGTGGTAGCTAAACTGGAGTCAATAAAATTAACCTAACCAATCTTGGCTGATGATCATAAAACTAAATTTAAGTACAGGCAATCTTTCTGTTTTCCCTCCATGTCTTATTAAGAATTATTTATGGTACAACTTGTTTCTATCTGTATTAGGCAAGCTAACCACATTATTATATTTAAGTTCCCTACAGACCCCAGTGTGCATCATGCATACAGGTGGCAGCCATCGCTCATATTCTGATACTCATAAGGTTCTATTTGGGATCCTATGAATTGCTAGTCATTCAACAACATTTGTAAGTGATATTTGTAAACAGTGGCTTTCCCAGAAATCATAACATATCATTATATAATATACTTTCAGTTTTCTAAATGCTACCCCAAATAAGTGAGACTGAAAATGTAACAGATGATGATTTGATCTGGTATTAAGCATGTAACAGGAGAGTTCAGGATGTTTTAACGTAGCTCTGCTGCACACCCTCTAGCTACAAGAGAAGCATATCCCAACCAGTTAGACACTGTGAAACCAGTCCTTCTCCCACAGATGAAGACAGGACACAAAAGGACTGGTCCTAAGCCACTCTGAGCTACAGCAAGTTCCCAGTTAGTTTCCCATATAGCAGTTGACATGTGACAGGTTCTAATTCCTGTCCCAAGTCCTTCTCCATCTGCTTTGTGCTTCAGTGAACACATTTCCCTTAATGGCACCATGACTTGTACATAACAGGAGATTCACCACATCTTCAGCAGAGCTACACAGATGTGTCTGAGGGACAGACCTGGCTTAGTATCCACGAATTCATATGCAAATCTCAGCCCCAAATGTTTGCCTGTTACTTAAGCCTTTGACAACTTTTTTTTTCCTTGCTCAGTTGGAACATTTATTTATTTATTTACATATAAGTAAAAAAAAAAAAAAATTACTTTAGGTTGATATGTCTTTTTCCTTTAATTACATGACAAACAGTAATATAACTGCATAAATTTTGCCTGAGGTGAAAGTTGGAATTGAGCCTTATCACTAGCTGGAGACATTGTTCTGGCTAACTTAGGCAGAACACATTTGTACTGTATGCCTGAACAATGGTTACCCACTACAGTGAAGGATTCCTTTTAGCAGTTGTCGATTTTGATTAACCCTTTCCTAGATTATCTAAGAACACAGTTTTTCTGCTTTACTTAATTTAATTTGCATTAAAGACAGAGGCAGTGAGCAGACTCTGAGCTCAGCAGAGCGTAAACATATGCACAGAGACATGATTAGCCTTCAAAGAAAGTATATACAACTTTCTGAAATGCAGACTACCAACTCCTTACACACTATACAATTCATGCAGCAGCATTGGTTTTATTTCCAGAATAAACCACAAGTCTTCCATTTGCCTGTCTTGAAGTAAGGAATCAAAAGTGAAGCCATGGAAGTATAAGAGGGTATCAAATCTGAAGAAAATAAATAGAGATAATATAAATGTGCCTAAAATATATATTAAAAAAGATACTATTGCAATGGATGTCATTTGAGAAAACTGACCAAATAGTATTTTGGTCAGCATTTACTGAAAGACAAATGAATTCTACAGTAAAAAGGAATCATAGTTTTTCAAAGTTAAAATCCTCAAGTTATTTTGTTCTACCGTTTCATGGGTTTTGTGTAAGCTGAAGTTTCTCTTGTTATGCCACTACATAAGCAGGACCTACCTAATTCCAAGAGGTCATCAGGACTATCAAAACTTTGCTAGAATGAAAACATTTCACCACCATTGCAGCTCCTCAACATCCTGCAGCATCCTGCACAATCTGCCCTTGCCTGTTTCTACCAGCGTCTGTTTATATAAGCCTTTAAACTCAGACAAACTCGATGCCCAGTCTTGAACTACCCCTCAATGCTCAATAGCATCACGGGACAGAATGTATCCTGGTATGTTTAGAGATGGTCTGATCAGATTTTCTGATAAATTACAGAGGAATTTTTCCTCAGGTGAGAGTGTTCTCATTAATTTTCTCTCTAAAATACACACATTAGTACTTATCAAAAAAGCAACTTGTGTATTTGCTCATTGCTCACCACTGAAAGAGGCCTGAATGAAACACACAGTAAGGACCAACCAAATCTGCAGAGCTTCAGAGCTAGAGCCCAGATGTAAATCTGAATTTTCCAGCTGTTACTTCATCTGTACAGCACACTGAGCCAATTTAACACATGATGATTCTGCAGACTAGGCCCATCGTATCAAAATTAATTCATTCTAAAAAATGCTTAGCTCTTTTGGCTTAAAAGAGCTCTTCATTCATGCTAGAGATCTCTAAACCATCAACCACTTAATCTACACTACTCCTAAAATGAAATTTCTCTACTCCTGATAGTACAATTTTCTATTAATCCAGTCAGAACTCAGTTTTTACATGCACAAGTAAATTGTTTTGCAGAGAACATCGTGTCTCAAAACCTCCCACATTTCAGCCATCACGTTGGTTTGTTTAATATAGTAAAAGACTGCATCACCATTAATAAGGTGTTTGTATGCCTGCTATCAGCCTTCCAAAACTCTGAAGAGACTAATCAAGAATCCATAGAACATCAGAATCACTCAGCCTGAATTCATGAATCTCTCATCATGAAAATGCACAGGAGACTCTCTGATAGCAATGAAGGTTCCCATTGGCATATATAAACAAAAATGACAGAGGTCTCTCCCCTTTACTCAAATAGTATTTCAAGAAAGAGAAAAAAAATGGAGAAAACAAAAAAATTATGCTTACTAGTGAAGAACATGTCCAATGTTTCCAACACTAAAGTAAATATTAAACATTTTTCTTCTACCAAAAAAGTGTGTTTAACACTGCCAAAGTCATCTTAGGAATCTCTGTACTAAGGTGCTTCACTTGGAACTCATAGTGAGATAGATACATGTTTTTCACAAATGCAAATTTCTCACAACTGGTCCTGTCTTCCCCTGTCCCCCAATTTACAGCTTAATTAGTATTTTTAAAAAACTTCTGTAAAAGGCAGAAGGTGAAGATTTTCTCTTAGTGTTAGAGGACAGGTACTTTCTTTCTCCTTCCATTTTGCATTGTTACCTCTGGAAATAAATAATTAACAACATTAACAACACATTAATGTAAAAATAATACCAAGTATTTTCAAACTTGTAGAAGCATACCCAATACCCATATATGCAGTGGTAGCCTCCTAAAATTACTTAACTTCTAGTCCTTAAAAATGCAATCCATTAAGAACTTTGCAAGAAAAGTGCCCAAGGCTAGTTTAGAGGCTGATTGATGTCACTGAGACACATTACAAAAATAGAGGTTAAAAAATATGTAATAAAAATCTCATGCTTGATAAAAAATGTAATACTATGGATGTAACTTCCAGATAAAATATGGCATTCCACCATATTTTTATACTGATCTCTGCTATTACGTTTTTACTGAAACAACAGGAATAAGAACTCTGTATACTCCATTTCAGGTAAAACATTTTAGAAGCCCATACTATTCAGTAAATAAACTTAATAAACAAGAACACTCTGATTCCGTAACACCTTAATAGTCATATTTCTGTTTTCAGTTTTATATACTTCATGGCAGTTGTTTGACAAAGAAACACAAAGCACCCTGTTTTACAAGGTAGGTGGAAATAAATTTCAGAATGTTCAGGAACTAGGGAGAGGAGAGAAGCAAGAAGCTGGATGAAGATTTTAGTCCTGGATGTCCTGACATTGAAAGATACCCACTTAAGCGCCCAGCTGAAGGGGTGGAGGAGGCGGCGGGGCAGGCCTTCTTATGTGCAGACACGTAAGCAGTAAGAAACAGTGAGCTGTGTACAGTCCTGATCTGCCCTTGATTTTCTAGGAGCTTCTTCTGGAAATCTGGTGAATAAAAACCCACAAGAATCAAACCCGTCTCCTTAGCTTTTACTGAGCGCGCTCCACACTGGCAAGCAACTGTATACAGTGCTTTCAAAGGCATAGTGCTGTGTAGGAGTGATGACTGAGTGCCCTCAAGGCACCTCAAACGCAATGCTGTCACTTCTAGTCACTACTCAGCAGGGCTAATGCCATACCTGTTATGACAAGAATCAGCCACTTAAAGGCACCACACCTCTGCCCCCACAACGCATACTTGGAAGAAGGTATGAGCCACACAGTAACGTTTTAGGTGTTGCCAAGGAGAAGCAATCTTTCCTATAAACACTGAAGAGGTGAGAAGCACAGAAAATTAATAAACTCAAGCATATTAAATGGGGGAGGACTTCTTAGTCGGAGTCCAAATAATTGCTATGATTTTTGTAGTAGTTGCTCTTGTGTATGCTCAGAGAAAGTAAAAGACTAAGATGCCATTTGACCAGGCTAAACTGGGTTTTAGTTGTCAGCCTAAACCTGCCATCTGGTGTCAAGATACAGCAGATCACAGCCCAGATGTGATCCTTCAAACAAACTGCATTTCTACCCCCTTCCTCTCTTTCTGCAGTGCGAGCAGAGAAGAGGATCTATCAAAGATGCAAATTAGCAGAAGTTTATTTCTTAGTAGAGCAACTCTTAATAAGAACAATCTCATCAACAGGTAAAATTTCACACACGTGCAGAAAAAAATTAATTACTGCTCCACAATCTCCATCTGTCAGTATTTGGTGCCATGGAAATATGTCTGCGGTTGAGGAAGGAGGTATGAATTTCTTGCTAGCAAAATATGCAGGTTGGCCCACCTCAACCATTTGAAAGGCTTCTGAAAACCCGGTATTTGTTTCAGGGCACTGTAAGTTTTGAAATCTTTCTCTCACTTCTTTACTTCTTTCTGTCGCAATATCTCATTCCACAATTGGGGTGGAGAAGGGTTATGCAGCGCTATCATTTGCACCTCATTAGTCTTGGGCTGGAGCTTTGAGAAAGCTGATACTCCCTCTAAATTTTTACAGATGCTTCTAGTTTACCAGTTCATGACTGCACTACTAGGAAAGACTTCCTGCCACTAAACTGCTTGCTGGCATGTAAGCTGAATTTCAAAACCCCTGAAAAAAGTAAAGCTCTGTGGTGCTCACTTGCCATATTCTTGAGGAAAAAAAAAGTATCCTGAAAAACACAGTAAAACTCTTCACTCCTAACCTGTGAGACTGAAGCCCTTGGAAATATTTCCTTAAAATTGCAGCATATCTTGATTTTGAAACTCCCCACAAAAATGTTCATTAACAGGAAGGCATTTGTGGACGTGTTTGTGGTGTAAATTAGTATTATGACACATTAAATAAGTAAGGAGAATAATTCATCAACAGATACCTTGTGTTTTGCCAAAATCTAGATATTTTATTTTATTCCTACATGTCACATGCATAATCTTTTACTTGGTATTAGAAGATTTATATGAGAGATTCTTCCTTCTCTGCAATGTCATGCCCTATACTCCCTTCTCTAAAGGGCAAGAACTCTCTTTGGTGGTGGGTTTTTTTTTAATTACTTTTTATTTTGCTTTGTTTATAATGGTTTTGGTGAATTTTCTGAAGTTCGGAGCAGGTGACACTGGTCTGTTCTTAATCTTTAGTGCTTTAGTAATGTTAAGGCTAATGACGAGGGACACAAATCCCCTGATGGAACTGAATGCATTCCAAGCTCCCCGACCCACTCAGAGCAGTAATCCCCTGCAGCTGGAACTTACTTACCACCATGCACAGCTAATACATTTTTTAAAAGCTAGTCACTAGTGACAAATGTAAACTGGACTGAGCAGCTCTCATCTCCTATCCCCAATCTTCTCTCATAAACCTGAGACTTGCTATTTCAGTGATGGATATGATCTGCCTTTTAAAGCTACCAAACCAGAGTTGTATAGCTCCACTCTAAGTGACTAGAAGGTTTTAAAAGCATCTTCAGCTGTCAGACTTGAACAAAAACAAAAAAGGTCATTCTTTACACAAACATTTCGCAACTGGGAAAACCATCTTAGTTGGCTTTATCACTACCATTCTGAACCCACTATTTATTTAGATGTTACATGCAAGCCATCTGTACAACACAATTACAGTATCTGCTTGATGCTATTAAGCTGCTTGCTGCTTTCTGTTGTCTTAATAAAACTGCTGCTTGACATGGGAATGAAATCCAAGACCGGGGTCCAATTCTGCTGATGGTAATCTGCTGCTAGTACAAAAGCACTCTGAAGTTCCAGCCTCATAGTACAAATCCTGTGTCGTATGGTACGAAGGCAGACTGCCATGCAGTTTCTCCTAGTTAACTGACTGCAGAGAACTACTCATATTTACACATGGGCAAATTACAACAGAATCCTTTTTTCTGGATATTCAAGGGAAAGGAGGACTGTTTCCAAATAAGTATCCTCTCCTCACCAACTTCTACAGAAGTCCACAGCTGAACAGCCCAAAGTTAAAAGTACGTTCCAAAGCAAGCAGTGAAATGCAGAGGGAAAGCTGAAGTCTAAATATGAAGAAAAAGATTATATCGCTTGGAGGAAAGGAAAGGAAAAAAAAAAACTTCCAGTGATGACATAATTATAACAAAATATCCCTGGCAGGAATGAAAATAGAAACGGCTTGATGGTAGTGTAATTGTTTGATCTAGCTTTTTTTAAAATAAGGGTTAGTATAGCACCTTATTTCTGTTTATTAAATTTCCCAGGTAACTGGCATTAATTACCATGATTTAAGTGATATTACCAATAGGACTTGGAAATAGCTACCAAAACACTGACTACAATACTTAAATTTCATTAGATTTAATTACTGCAAAGTTACATCTGGTGAGGGAAACATAATTGTATAACTATCCTCAGCATTCTAACTTGAGTTCAGCCTCTGCATATTACATACTTAAGTATCTAATTTAGGTCCTAAAATTCACTCCAGTTAATAACGTGTAACTAGCAGAAACATAAAGAGACAGTGACAAACAGGTCTCTATGAATTAAAATCAGGTCTAATTATGTGACCTTTCTGTGTCCCTTAGAGCCCTCCTGAGGGCAGGTATTTCAAGCAGTCTTGGTGACCAGTCTCAACAGTAACCATGCAAATGGAATGTGTAAGATGGAGAAAAACCATCTCCAGTACTAAGGAAGAAAGCAGAAAATAATTTGCTTTATAGTCAAGGTTCTGTTCTATTTTCTTCCATTTCCTTCTGCATGTCACTGTCTGTCATATTTCCCCTAATTTAAAAGCAATCAGACAGCCTCCAAATAATTAAACAAAACCCTTTATCTCTCTAATTTTCACTTTGAATACAGCACCATGGGATTTCAACATAGTGCATGCAATTATAAATGCACACACTCTTTCTGCATGTAGCTACACTCAGAACTCGTAAATTAATTCAACACCAACACAAGATTTAGAAATAGACTGGACTGCCAACATGCTAATGATGGGTAAGTGGTGCTTTATGGCAAGAATGTCCCTGCTGTCATGGGCACTGGTGTTTGGTAATATTGCTACTGCTACAAAGATTTAACAATACCAAATATTTTTAAGGACCGCTTCTAAATTTATGGCAACGTGTACGTATTTATAACTCCCGTCATGATCTTAGACAACGTATTGTAATCCACATATTCTCTTCAGTGTTACAGTGCTTACTAATCAAGTATAAAATCTGGCACAAATTTCATCATAATGGAATTGAGCTATGGCAACAATATTCTGTAAATACACACACACACAAAAAGTAGTACGTACCACATTAGAAAAATGAGATCAAAGTAAACTTGGAATTTTTTATGAACAAAATATAATTTAAAAATAGCATCCAGTGCTCTGCTTTAATCCACAGTAAAACTGCTAATGTAAACAAAATAGAAACTGTAACACATATAAAAATGTAGGAAACCTTCTAAGAAAGCTGAAATGTAAGATTTTGTAGAACTCACAACATAAACAAAGAGGTGTAAAAAACAGTGAAGGCTCTGAAGAGTTCATGTGCTACACCAGTGGAATCTGACAAGAAAACCCTCAAAGTTATGACTTTATTAATAAGCTTCTACATGTTTCCAAGTCCATGCAAACACTAAGAAGCAGATTTACAGACAAGCACAGAGCACAAAATGGAAATTCCTAGCCCTGTATGAAACCCCACACCACCACTGGCAGACCTTGTGTGAAATCAGTACTGTCTCTTTAAGCTCGAGGACCTGCTACACTTAAGCAGTCTGCAGCCAAGGAAAAGTTCTGAAGTTAAACTCTCAGGAGCAAACATTTTCTACTTGTGAAGTAAACTCTGTTGAAAGACAGCAGACTACGGTCCCACCAGTAAAAACAGGAAAGTTTTCAGCCAGTGACAGCTCTGCCTACAGACGAGAAAAAAAAAGTGTCACAGACTCACTTTATTAAACCATATGCTCATTGCCCTGTGAAGAAAGCAAGGTCACTAATTAGTTCATTCTGTGAAAGAAGCCCCTCCTGATCCCGTTGACTTTTGTCCCCCCGGTTAGCTCAAGCTATTTCTGTC